>NC_056747.1:676810502-676858002 GCF_019279795.1 Protopterus annectens | reverse complement strand
TTAGTGAGGTATTTCTGTGGCCTTTCCAGTTGTTGCAGATGTCTTGTGAGGTACATACCAAATGGGCCGTTGTACTCTATAATGGGTCTAAGGAGGGATGAGTACAGTGGGAATATGACCTCCTTTTTTCTGGATGAAAAACCCTTAATGATGAGGTGTGCCACATAGAAGGATTTCCTGACTGTTGTGGCGATGTGGATATCGAAGGTGAGACCACTGTCCACTTGTGTCCCTAAGACCCTTATCACACTTTTGGTGTTTAGTGTACTGCCACTTATGTGGTAATTCACGGGTACATGTTTTTCCTCAAAGGGGATAACTATACATTTCTTGGCATTGAGCTTGAGCCCATGGCTCTGGCACCAAGCATCTGTTTCTGTAAGGCCCTTTTGTAGAGTATCCACATAATTTGGGGATTCAATAATGGCTCCCAGTTTGCAGTCATCTGCGAACTTTGTTAGCCAGAGTCCCTTAGTGCTGGCCTGTACTTCAGAGAAGTAGATGCCAAACAAGAGTGGTCCCAGGACTGAACCCTGAGGTACTCCGCTTGTCACTTGTCTGGGGCTGGATTTTGAGTCGGCTACTTTTACAGTGTGAGTTCTGTTAGTAAGCCAGTTGGCAACCCATTGAGTGATGTAGGGATTAATGCCCAGCTTAGTAAGTTTATGTATGATTCCAGAGTGGGGGATGGTGTTGAAGGCCTTGGCGAGGTCCAGATAGGCTGTGTGGACCGCCTTGCCCTCATCCACAAATTCTTTTTGCTGACCTCAACCCATATGACATTTAAAAAATGCCAATATCTTAAAATGTTTCCCCACAAGCACATAATAAAAGTATGCATCATTTTGTCTCTTCTTTCTAAAATGGTTAAAGATTTTGCTTTTAGATTAGCAATCCTCTATAGAGCAATATATATACCTGTTTTGGAGGCATTCATTAAGAATGTGGTGGACATAATATGGTCTGAAAAAAGCCACAATGTTTCTAAGTGATGCTCAAACACATACAGCATATGGAACAATATGTCTGTGACTTCCTTAATAAATAAGCATACCTTTCATCTTCTTTACTCAAGAATTCTGGGCAAAACCAAAACTAATGGGGGAACAAAGGCTGAAAATCAGGGACATTATTTAAATATTACTCAAATTCACTTAGGTTAATAGTATAACAGGTTTTGCATCAACATGGATTCTAAATGTAATCCTCAGTGATTAACCAGAAAATCAAACACTTTATGAGGGTCAGGACAGAAATATGTGGCAGAATCAAGGACATTCTGCGAAATCAGGAACAGTTGAGAGGCATATGCACAGGATACAAAGCAATATTACATGTGCCTCAATTTAGGCAAAATGCACAAAACATTATCTTCTATGCCTTAATACAAACTGTATTTCCTGTGTCCCTTCAGGCATAAGGCACAAATATGACCTCTGCCTGAATTCATAGGAAATGCATACATAGTTAATAGAGTCTATGTTATATATTCGAACTTCCAAAATGCCATATACCATATGGTCGACATTTGGAAGTTCGAATATATAATAAATAAAAAAAGAAAGAAAAAAAAAGAAAAACACAAGCCCCCCTGCACCCCCCACACCCCCTACTTAAATATACCAACTCCGAGACCGCAGTTCAGTGCAGAAAAGGGAAAGTTTCTCATTCTGCACCATATGGCGCTGTTAAAAGTCAATCTTCGAACACTTGAAATGTCGGTCATATGGTCTTGACCATATGATGCTCGACATTTCCAGCATTCGAAGATTTGACATAGACCCAGTTAATAAGCATGCAGTCCAGGAGACCATTAAGAAGCTTACCCCAAATTCCCAATGGCATCAAAGCACTGTCTGGTTAAGTGACTTGCTTAATGCCAAACCGTAAGCAAATGAATACTTAAACCCTTTACCACAGGAATTAGCTAGTCTACAGCTCATAGCATTACTTCTCTGTACTAACTGCTAGACTTCAGAACAATACTATCAATGCCTCCCTTCTTCAGATGTGAGGATTAAAACAGTTTTATCTGTGTCTGAATACAGGACAGTGCTACTTGTGTTTCCCTTCAGACCTGATGCACAAAACAGTGCTACCTGTGTCTGAATACAGAGTAGCACTACTGCTGCCTCAATTCAGAC
Source organism: Protopterus annectens (assembly GCF_019279795.1). Classification (NCBI taxonomy): domain Eukaryota; kingdom Metazoa; phylum Chordata; order Ceratodontiformes; family Protopteridae; genus Protopterus; species Protopterus annectens. The sequence continues at coordinate 676,855,858 of NC_056747.1, read as the reverse complement.
ATGAAGAATAAAACAGAATTACCTGTGCCTGAATACAGAGCAGTGTTACCTGTCCCTCCCTTCAGACATGAGGAATAAAACAGAATTACCTGTGTCTGAATTCAGAGCAGTGTTACCTGTCCCTCCCTTCAGACATGAGGAATAAAACAGAATTGCATCTGTCTGAATTCAAAGCAGTGTTACCCATGCTTGCCTTCAGACATGAGGAATAAAACAGAATTACCTGTGTCTGAATTCAGAGCAGTGTTACCTGTCCCTCCCTTCAGACATGAGGAATAAAACAGAATTACCTGTGCCTGAATACAGAGCAGTGTTACCTGTCCCTCCCTTCAGACATGAGGAATAAAAGAGAATTACCTGCGTCTGAATTCAGAGCAGTGTTACCTGTCCCTCCCTTCAGACATGAGGAATAAAACAGAATTACCTGTGTTTGAATTCATAGCAGTATTATCCATGCCTGCCTTCAGACATGAGGAATAAAACAGTTTTACCTGTGCCTGAATACAGAGCAGTGGTACCTGTCCCTCCATTCAGACATGAGGAATAAAACAGAATTACATCTGTCTGAATTCAAAGCAGTGTTACCCATGCTTGCCTTCAGACATGAGGAATAAAACAGAATTACCTGTGTCTGAATTCAGAGCAGTGTTACTTGTCCCTCCCTTCAGACATGAGGAATAAAACAGAATTACCTGTGCATGAATTCAAAGCAGTGTTACCTGTCCCTCCCTTCAGATATGAGGAATAAAACAGAATTACCTGTGTCTGAATTCAGAGCAGTGTTACCTGTCCCTCCCTTCAGACATGAGGAATAAAACAGAATTACATCTGTCTGAATTCAAAGCAGTGTTACCCATGCTTGCCTTCAGACATGAGGAATAAAACAGAATTACCTGTGCCTGAATACAGAGCAGTGTTACCTTGCCCCTCCCTTCAGACATGAGGAATAAAACAGAATTACCTGTGTCTGAATTCAGAGCAGTGTTACCTGTCCCTCCCTTCAGACATGAGGAATAAAACAGAATTACCTGTGTCTGAATTCAGAGCAGTGTTACCTGTTCCTCCCTTCAGACATGAGGAATAAAACAGAATTACTTGTCTGAATTCAGAGCAGTATTACCTGTCCCTCCCTTCAGACATGAGGAATAAAACAGAATTACCTGTGTTTGAATTCATAGCAGTATTACCCATGCCTGCCTTCAGACATGAGGAATAAAACAGTTTTACCTGTGCCTGAATACAGAGCAGTGTTACCTGTCCCTCCCTTCAGATATGAGGAACAAAACATAATTCCCTGTGTCTAAATTCAGCAGTGTTACCTGTCCCTCCCTTCAGACATGAGGAATAAAACAGTTTTACCTTTGCTTGAATACAGAGCAGTGTTACCTGTCCCTCCCTTCAGGCATGAGGAATAAAACAGAATTACCTGTGTCTGAATTCAAAGCAGTGCTACCCGTGTCTGCCTTCAGCCATAAGGAATAAAACAGAATTACCTGTGCCTGAATACAGAGCAGTGTTACCTGTCCCTCCCTTCAGACACGAGGAATAAAACAGAATTACTTGTGCCTGAATTCAGAGCAGTGTTACCTGTCCCTCCCTTCAGACATGAGAAATAAAACAGAATTACCTGTGTCTGAATTCAGAGCAGTGTTACCCATGCCTGCCTTCAGGCATGAGGAATAAAACAGAATTACATGTGCCTGAATACAGCACAGTGCTTCCTCTGTCTCCTTTCAGGAATGGGGCACAAAACAGTACTATCTGTTTCTGAATGCAAAACAGTATTACCAATTTCTCCTTCAGGCATGGGACAGAAAACAGTTACCTGTGTCTGAATACAGAACACAGAGCACTATTACACAAAACAGTAGTACCTGTGTCTCAGTACAGGCACAGTGTATGGAAGAGTATTATTACCTGTGCAACCATTCAGGAACAAGATACAGAATAATATTACCCATACCTCCGCTCTCCTGCCTGAATTCTAGTGAATGCCTACTGTGATCAGCCTTGTCATTCATTATAGATTCTTCCTGTTTGGTTATGAGTTATGTTAGTCATTCTTGTTTGTAATGGCTTTACCTTTCTTTTTAAGCATGAGATCTAGAATTATGGATTATTTTGTTATAGGTGCAGTCTGATGAAAGAATACAAAAGGCATCAGAATACCCCTTACACTCATCTGAGAACACTATATGCACACGTACTCAGAAAATTTGTATTTCATTTTGCATTGTAGTGACTTCATAATAAGTTAAAGAACTCATCTCCTTTTGCTCTGAGATGTTATCTAGCTACACACTCCTTTTGTAGTTTTTCATCCTGGCGTTTCTTTTCTCATTTGCATAATCGTATATTTCTGGCTTTTTCAATTTCTGGTGTTAGACCTATGCTACTTTACGGAGTTGTCCCCATCTCATATCGATTGCGTATCACCATTCTTATTATGTGCCTGACAATATATCTTAGGGTCCTTTGCAGACCCACCTTATGCTGCATTATACCTCTCAACCTCTTAGCACAAGAAGTCTGGACAAAGTCAAAAATAATGGGGAGACAAAGGCCCACAAATAGGGACCCATTTTAAACATTGTACTTATAAACCTACAAAGTTGGTAGAACAAATGCATTTTCTGAAGGATATGAAGTCTGAAACTCAAATGAATGTCATTATTTAATGACTGCAATCCTCATAGATTTGCCATAAAACCACAGTTTTTATGAGGAATGGACCAAAAATATGAGACAAAAATATGGGCAATCTGTGAAAATCTGGACAGTTGAGAGTTATGTGCTGCATTCATTCTTTGTAGTCACGGCAGAAGATACAGAGGGAAGTTCTGTTTAGTACTATTAATATTTGCATCCAGTAAAAATGTATTATAGAATGTACTAGGTGTTAAAATGGAGCCATACCTCATAAAACCAGGCTACACACTGTGTAAGGGCAGGAGTCTGTTGGATGACCATGGACTTAGAAAGCATTTAACAATTCAAGAACGCCTCTAATTTCCCTGGGCACTGCATCTCCACTTCAAAAGAACAGGAAGAAATATGTTTACTGACTGCCAAATCCATGATGGGGCCTCTAGATAGAGCCTATCTTCTACAGAAAAATCTACTGAGCTGTAAGCCAGAAAAAATGGGCAGTGTAACATTGCTCCATAGCTAAGTATGACTGAACAGAAAGAGGATGCTAACCTATTATTAAGGTAATCCAGATTTTACAATAATAGCAGCTTTGTAAAATGTATATTGCTTTTACAAGTGTTTTCACTTCTTTGTTGTTGTTGTTGTGCTATCTGGTAGCTATTTAGTCTTGAACTTGGCTCCTCTTCCTTTGTGTACCACCCACTTCTATATACGCAGTTAGCATTACCTGGACCTGCACTTTGGTTTGGGTTTACTTATCTTGAATGTGACGACTGATGTAAGGCATTCATTTAAAGCGCATGCATACACGCACTTTGCCAGCAAAGACTAGTGATTTGTCTTGTCTGCCTAAGTGCTTGTTGTAGCTAGCAGTTGGTGCAGAGGACTAAGGCTATGAGTAGTTAACAGGCTGTTTCCAGTAGTCTATGATTCGATTCCTCCTGCCTCTGTTTGCCTAATGTGTGATTCTGATGAAGGCGCTTAACCAGATAGTCTTACCAAGTTGACACTGAAAGGGGACTGTGGACATCAGTGTTCTACCCCAATCTGCAAATATAAATAAACAAATAGTACCTTGCCATTACATATTCCACTGTCAACTTTTTTGTTCCACCTGTCCCATGGCCTTATGAATGGCGACTCCATTGATTTGCTGAGTGCCATCCACACTGGAAATCTGTTTCACTTCCCCTTTTTTTTCACAAGGTAGTATTTCTTTATGGTGAAATAGAAGTTGGATCCTTTTCTTTGGAAATTGTGCTCTTTTTTTATACCCTACCCCATCTCTATGACTCATATCTGTCCCCCCACATATCACTGTGATGGCTCTGTGGACCCAAATCATGTACTTCCTTTTCCCTTGTAACTTTTGAGTCTCAGCCAGTCTATTCTCTCGTCATGCATTATTCCCTAATCCCTATAACTATGTTGGTTGCTTTTCTCTGTACTTGAATTATCGACTTTAACTCTTACTCTCTGTATCACCTTAAGAACTAGACCCAGTACTCCAAATGAGTCCTCAACAATGGTGCATAAAGTAAAGTATTACCTCCTGGTCCCCAGAGTCTATTCCCCTGACCAGACAGGCCAGTTTTATGTTGACTATGGCTGCTTTTCTTTTGCTCTGCTCCTGGTGGTTTAGTCTTGACATGATTTGTTGTTAGTGACTCAACAGGTAGCACAAACACCTTTGGTTTTGGAAGATCAGAAGTCTGTAGGTTCTTTTTCCACTGCAGCTGATTGGATTAAATTTCAACATGCTGACACTGCAGTGTATCATTAAGGGGTGCTGTAACCCTGAGTGTCCTATCCTTCAGATGAGACATTAAACCAAGGTCCCATCTGCTTGAGGTGATGATAACTTATGTGGATGTAAAGAATTCCACAGCACTTATCAAATAAAATATTAGGACCACTTGAGTCACTGTTCAACTATAGCCTTGAAACATGAAAATGTAAGACTGCAAAGGTTATAGACTCCCCCCACAACACAAACAGCTTACAAGAGGGTCTAACATAGACAAATGACTGGTGCCAAAGTCATGGATTAAAACTCAATATTAAGAAATGCATTATAGTGCCTTTTGGAAAAATGGCCACCCGGTCTAATTACTCCATTGATAAGACAACTCTAAGAGTTGACCTGTTAGTTAGGGATCTGGGAACATATGTAGACAGTAATGTGGTCTTTAACCAGCAAGTGACAAGGGCAGTAAGAAAATCATTCTATATCATCAAAGTAAGTGCATGGCATCCACATCCAATCAAGTCATAGTGCCAATTTATTCTGCCCTTGTCAGACACATCATTGAGTATAATGCCCCCTTCGGCTCTTTAACCAGCAAGTAACCAGGGTAGTAAGAAAATCATTCTATATCACCAAAGTAAGAGCATGGCATCCACATCCAAGCAAGTCATAATGCAATTTATTCTGCACTTGTCAGACACATCATTGAGTATAATGCCCCCTACCTGACCAGACATATGCAACAGTCAGAATTTCCACAAAGGTTTCTTACCAGCAGAATCCAGGGTATAAACACATTATCCTATACAGATCGCCTTAAAGCTCAGTCTCCTACAGGTTACTGAGAGGCGATCTACGTCTGGCTTAAAAGACATCCTGTGATCCAGCTCTGATGGACCTTCTGCACATCCACAAAATGAACAGCATCAGAACCACTAGGTACAAGGATTTAAATTTTGCTTGAAACATAAATATGGCATGTTGGTGAAACAGATATGTGTCTCAGAAGATTCCTATGCTCTGGAACAGGTTCCTCATCCATGTGAAGCAGAGTCCATCCCTAACCCTATTTAAATGTAACCTTGACCAATGGATGGAAAATCAGAAGTTCACCACAGGTCTTGCCCTCATGTCTCTGATAGACAGAGGCAGACCGTAATTACTCCTAAACTAACATACCCCCTCATACAACCTTTAAAATCTTCCTAACATACCCCCTCCTAATAAAATCCTTGATTTATAGAGACACAGTTGGGTTGGGTTATACAGCTAGGCTTATAAAGGCCCTGGTAGACATTAGCCTAGTATATACCTATGAACCTATAAGTAGGGAAAGTTTCCTGGTGCCCTGGATGAATTTCCCCTAGCTGTATAAATGCCACCTTCAGTCTCCCCTGAAAAGAGGCTACTAACCTAGTAGGACTATGCTGGTCAAAAGTGGCTAAACAAATAAATAAATAAATAAATAATAATAATAAAAGATCAACCTTATGTCTTTTTCTTGAGCAGTTTATTTACTGTGACCCCTTTTCCCTGCCCATAGGCTATTTCCCAGCTTGTTGATCCACAAGTGTGGTGTAATGCATTTTCAGCACATAATCTTAGCTGGTATGTTCTGGCCCAATCTATAACTTTCTGAAGTCCGTCAGTGGATAGATTCTACCTTCTCCCACTTTTCTTCCTATTTTTGTATTGCCCAACATAAGATTTATTCTGTTCTATATTCCCATTTTTATGTTGGATACAATTGCACTGAACATTATGGGTCCCAGAATTGAACACCCCGCAGCACTCCATTATTTAACATCCCTGTTTTTTCACAGTTCATTCTTTACCATCAGTATCTCTGTCCTACCTTTTATTTATGAATCGGTTAGTTTAAGTGATGAAAGGGTTGCCTTTGAGACCCTTTTCAGCCATTACCATGGTGTCAAGGAGCAGTGTTGCAAAAAAAGATTATTGCATACATAATAAAAAGCATAAGACACTGGTACAAGAATTAAATTAAAAAAAATATTAGCAGTATGCTTTCATTACACTTAGTGCAAGTTAATACACAATACTAAAGTTTGATAAAAATAAGATCACAAGTTACTACATATTGCGGTTTTGTTTACATTCATATTAGCGTTTCTCCTACCCACTTAGTTGTTTTTGACTACCTGATTCCTTTCAATTTGCCCAATAACCTTTTATTTGGTATGGTGCTGGGGTGCCAGGCTAAAGAAAGCTGACTTTAAGATATGATGCATTTTTTCTGTCTTATTATAGATTGTTTGCATCTTTGTAAACTATATTCGAACCCTGTTTTAATATGCATTATGTGTTTCCTGTGGTCAAGGAATGTGTATCTTTTTGTTTTAAATGACAAAAGACATGAAAGTACAATAAATGTGTTTGAAATGTAATATGTAACATTCTGTAGCTTCTGAGGAAGGACTTCTTTGCTTGCACATAAAGTTAGGTAAGGTTTTAGAGACAAGAAAGCAAGTGCACTTCAAAGAAGCAGCTCTCCAGAAGTATGAAAGGAAGCCATCCTTAAGTATGCAAATACATTGTTCCTATGTGTGTGGGGACAAGAAACTAATTTAATCTTGATATAAAGAAATTATACATGTTTTGGGGTGGAAGAAGTAAATGATGCAATCTTTTGGTCCCTGGCTTCTGTACATGAGCGAGATGAGCTGAAATATTTATATGTTTGAATGCAAAATGAGGGAACAGCCTGGCTCTTGCTGAAGCTACTGAGGGCACCACTTTCCCGTAAGTCTGCAAATGCTGCCCTTTGTCTTATAGGAACTTACAGCAGAAAGGGATTAGTAATTTTTATGACAGAGGCAGCTGGATTTATTTATCTAGCTCTGATTTATTGTATAAACATTTCTCTCTCTGTATAAGCTGATTATTTTGGTTTCTACCGACAATGTTTTGATCTCTGTATATTTAACCTGTTTTAGTACTGTTTTATTTTTTGTTTAGGTAATGTTTTATTTATTCACTTTTAGGCTTGTGTGGCTGGCATTTATCATTTATATATGTATTATAGTAATTTTATATCTGAAAAGGTGATATTGAGCACTGTAGATTGACACTTTGTGGCTTCAATCTCTAGTTAGCTAGATCACTTGAGCCTACTACCAGTGAAAAATAGTCATTTTTATAATTTATAATTGCCTAAATCAAGAGCAGTAAGTAATAGGATTCTACAGTGTAGTCAGTACTACTGTGCCAGAAAGAAAGGAAAACCAAAGCTGATGACCCAGACTGATGTATGGTTGAAGGTAGGGCATAAAGGGTTGTGCTGTAAAGTATGGCGGAAAGAATAAAGAAGCTGATTGGTGGAAAACTGTGGGTGTCAGTCTTGGGCCCAGTACTGTTCATTTAATTTGTTTCTGATATGCATGAAGGCTAGAGGGCAGCATTAACTTCTTTTATGATGACACATCAGTTGATGTAGCACTGAAGGATGTTGGAGGACTGTAGGAAGTATTTCGAAAGGCTGACTAAGTGAGAGGAAGGTGGTGGCTGAGGTTCTCTGCAAACAATTTAAAGTTCTATATTTTAGCCACAACAACCCTGGTATGAAGTATAACCTGCCAAGAGTGAAGGTGTCATCCTGATCACAAAGATTAGACGATTGAAGAGTGGGCACAGGCAGCAGGCTGTGATGATAAACTACTCCGTAATTTACAAAACCACTTCTTCACTCACTGGTAAAGTTGTAGATCTATGAAATGGACTATTGGAAGGGTCCTGGTGAAGCAGTCCACTAAGGGTTTTAAGATGGTATAGGATTGATAGCAAAAAGATTAGGAGAAAAGTTGGTAGACTGCTAAATGCAGTTAGAGGACAGACTAGATAGATTTACTTCTTATGTCCAAGAAATTTAATGTAGCAAAATACATATATTTGCCTGCCTTATTGCCTTCAACGCTCAGGGCATGGCCAAGCTTCCTAAATTAAAATAAAGGCCTCTTTACTGACTCCCTATTTGTGGACTTCAGTAAAGACTTTTACTTGACGAATCATATGGTCCTAATTAATTCCCCTCATGGTATAAATTTGGATCCTCCACCAATGAATGGCTCTCATGCTATCTCATTAATAAAAGTTTCTCTGTTAAACATAGCATCACAGGATCATAGGACATTACTATGCTAATAGCCCTGGGCCCTTATGAGCCTAGCCAAGAGTTTATCCCCAAAAAGAAAGCTTAGTCAGCACCTGTTGCCCCTGTCAAAGAGGACAAAGGTGGAACCCCTGGGACAAATTTGTGGTTTCCCATCCACTCATCAAGGTTGTGCTTGAAGAGGGTCAGCGAGGTATGTCTGTATGTCTGTTTGACATGTATGGGAAGTCTATTCCAGAGACAGGGCAGCCTCTGGGAGACAAACCTGTCTCTCCATCAGGTTTTGTTGATGTCACATATTAGATTCAGGCCTTTTGAGTGAGTAATGCGCAAGGAATTAGACTTACGGATATGGAGCATCTCTAGTAGGGCAGGGTCCGAGACTGCCTTGTAGGCAAGACACAGATTACCTCTGAGCAACTTGTATGATACTGAGTAGAGGGATAGTGATTTGAGTCTGTCCTCATAGAACAAGTGTTGGAGGCCATGGATTCTCTTTGTGAGGTATTTCTGTGGCCTTTCCAGTTGGTGCAGATGTTTGGAGAGGTACATATCGAACAGGGTATTATACTCAATTATATTTCTACACTAAACAGCAATACCTTTTGGGTTCCTCAAGACTCTTTTCTGGCCCACAGTGCTATTTACATATTCATGAACTCTTTGTCCTTTGACTTAAAAATTTTTAACCTTATCCTTCAAGGAAACAACCTTATTTTCTGTAGCTGTACCCCAAACAAAAAACAGTAATGCATAGAACCTTCAGTAACTATTCAACAACCTCCATCCCTGGTTAACAGTTAAATGTCTCACTTTAAATGCCAAAAAAAGATTAAAGAGATATTTTTTTTGAAACAACCCAAAAGTCTCAGAAAATGTCCCCATTTTGCACCTCCTACTTATAACCAAGACCCTACATGAGTCTACCACTTCTAATACCTGGGCACCACACTTGTCTCAAGTCTTACAATGCCCTTGTATATTACCAACATGAAATGCAAAATTAACTCTTCTATTTTCATTTGTCATAAAATCTCCCATTTCCAAATTCTTGAAGGTCTTACCACTATCAGAAAAAATATCTCTCAGTCCCAGCTGGAATACAGTTTACTCCTATTCATATATGCCTCAAAGAAAAACATAAATGATCTCCAAACTCTCTCCAGTAGAATCTGTTGTCTTATATGACCTTCACCTTGTACAAAACATCACTGTATTACCCTCCAATGTGACAAATAGCTACCTGTAAAAGAATGGTCAGAGCTCTTTATCCGCAGCATTATTCACAAGACACTTTGATACATCATCATTTGTCAACCACATATGGTTCACACCATGTGAAATGCAATGATTTGCTAGCAATGACCCGCTGTTAATCAGGTCTTCCACTATCCTATCCACCACAGACAATGCCTTCTCAATCCTTAGACCTATACTTTGAGACTCACTTCCAAGTTAGATCTGTAGCAACTCCACATACAGCATTTATAGTAGAATGCTATAGCAACTCCACATATACCAAATTTAGAAGTAGAGATCCATAGCATTTCCACATACAGCAAATTTAGAAGTAGTTAATTTACTTCCACAAAAACGCTGTCTGCTATTGCTCTAAATTAATAATCGTTACTTAAACCAATATCTGTAGCTTCTAAATGTTTTTTTCTGATATATCACTACTACTCTACTTAGTAACAAAGCTGTTTGATTTGCTTGCTAAGCGTTCTCCAGCAAATTCTCTCTCCCACAATTCTTTTCCAGTATATGGCCTAGTCAAATCCTATCTGCTGTTTTGATATGAGAGATGTAGCACACACAGAGACAGTTCAAGTAATCATTAATTGTCTCCTTTTACCATTTAATGAGAAATGAGCATATCCAAAAATCATTTATTAAAATAATTATGTGGAAGAGACAGTACTTGCATGTAGAGAGATTAGGAAAACTATTATTGTATTTTGTGGGGTACAGGCTAATCGCTGGAGATCTATTACTGGCATATCATAGTTGTTCAAATAAATTACTTTGTGGTAATTTGGGCATTAGATTTTTAAATCATAATCTTAACACTAGAAATTTTGGATGTTTGATGGCTCTCCTGCAGGAGAATAAAAGAGGTTAGAGTAATTTTTTCCATCAAGAAATGGGTAAGGTACAGAACAGCTTAGCTCTTGAAAATAGAAGTTTGGGAAGTATGGAACAGTTTAAAAGGGCAGTTTGGTTCAAATTTCTTTTAGCCAGGACTGTCAGTTGGTAAACACTTAAATAGTCACCATAGGGCTTTTGAGCTGTTATCAATAACTTTGAACACAGAACATTGAAAATGATTATTCACTATATACTTGGCATAAGAGAAGCAAGTTTATTGCAGTCATCTTGAAATGCTAAGAGGCTGGTATGAGAGTCAAGCTGCTTTATCCAGTGGTCAGAGGAATGTGGGAACCAAGAAAAGGTGCAAATGGGTATATTTATGGATGACTTAAAATACTGATGTTAGAGGAAGATGAGTCTCAACAATTAATAATTAAGATAGGAAGAAATAAGATAAAAACAGTGATGTAAAATCAATCAACAGGGAGGTCTCCAGGAACAGATATTATTCCTGTGGAAGTTTAGAAACTGAGAGGAAAGAAAGTGATAAAGATCTGAAAGATTTTATTTAACTGTATTTTGAAAGGGAGGGGTGGGGGAGTACCAATATATTGGAAGAAATCTGTAGTGGCTATAGTACCCAAAGAGGGTAAAGACCCTTCAAACCCAGCTTCATACAGATGCATTTCAATTTCAAACCATTATTATAAAGCTTTTATGTCTATACTAGCTAAGAGAATAACAAATGTGTTACCAAAATAGACAGATATGGATAATTGTAGCTTTGTGGATGAGGCAAACCTTTGGCAACATTAAAAGAACAATGGTGATCCAGAGGAAAGAAGTATATAAGAAAACACAACTATTGTTGGTGGGTCTCAATACAGAAAAAACATTCAATGGAGTCAGCTGGGAATTTATGAGTAGGGCAATAGCAGCATTTGCATTCCCCTGATAGAATAATTTGGTTAATTAGGAGGATATATGAAGGCTCCTATCTGACTAGCTGTGTTTGAACAGAGGAAGAAGGCAAGGATGTCCACTTTCCCTTTTGATTTTGAATTAACAGTGTGGGGCCGCAAGAAGGATTATCAGAGTCTAATTCCTAAAACTGAATTAACAGTGTGGGGTCACCAGAAGGATTATCAGAGTCTGAGGACACAAAACATAATTATTGCACTGTTTGTTGCCTCAGTTATTCATAGAATCATATGATCATAGGAGATTACTAGGTTATCAACCTGGAGGTCATTTTAAGCCTAGTCGTTTTAACCCAATATAATATTGTAGAGGTACTAGTCAATACCCAAGATTGCATTTAGTGATGACTGCCCATGTCCAGGAGGATTGTGGGCACTATTCACAATAAGAATTTATGATGCCCCTTCCACTCATTCAGGTTCCTCTTGAACAGTGTCATAGAGGCTCTGTTTCACATGAATTGATAGCCCGTTTCAAAGATGTGACAGTCACTGGGAAATAAATCTGCCCCTCCAGCATGTCTTGTTTAAGTTGCAGGCCATATTTAAGTCCCTGGAATGGGTAGCCCTAGACCCATTTGATTTATGGATATGCAGTAAGTTCATTTGGTTTGGGTGGTAGGTTGCTCTGTAGGCCAGGCATAAGTCGCCCCTAAGAAGTTTATACAGTAATGTAGTGACAGGGATTTTAGTCAGTCCGTGTAAGGCACATGCTGGAGGCCCTTGATCTTCCTTGTTAGAAATCTCTGAGGTCTCTATAATTGCTGTAGATACTTAGTACGGTAAATACCAAATAGAGCATTATACTCAATTGTGGGCCGAATAAGTGCCGAATTTGGGGAGTTATAACTTCTTTTACTCTTAAGGCGATGCCTTTACTAATCAAGTGAGCTACATGGAAAGCTTTCCTTACAACAGTAGACAAGTGGTGGTCGAAGTTAAGGTTATGGTCAACCTGTGATCACAGGTCCCTTACGACTTCATGGGTACTTAGGGTATTGTTATTGATTTGATAGTGTGAAGGTACATTGTTTGTGCTGAAGGGAATGATGACACATTTCTTTGCATTCAGTTTGAGACCGTGACTAATGCATCAGTTGGTGGTCTGTGTGAGACCATCCTGGAGTATACTGACATCATTTGGGGAATCAATGATTGCACCTAGTTTGCAGTTGTCTGCAAACTTGGTCAGCCACAACCCTTTAGTTTTGACCTGAACTTTTGAGAAGTATATAAAAAACAGTAGGGGCCCAGCACTTATCCCTGTGGCACCCCGCTGGTAACAGGTCTGCTGGTTGATGTGGAGTCACCCACTTTGATAGTGTTTGTCTGGTTTGTGAGCCAGTTGGCAACTCATCTTACAAGGAAGGGGTTTACATTCAGTTTGCTAAGTTTATTGGTAATACGTGAATGAGGGATTGTGTCAAAAGCATTTGCCAAGTTGAGTTATGTTGTGCACACAGATTTGCCCTCATCAATGGTCTTGGTCACACTTTCAAAGAAATCCACTAGATTTTACAGGCAGGATCTGCCCTTCATGAAGCCGAATTGGGTAGGGTCCAGAGTTTGAAGTTCACCTATGTCTTTATTTATGAGATCCATAATGATACGTTCCATGGTCTTACAGATGAGGCTGGTCAGGCTTGCGGGTCTGCTGCTAGGCCACCATTGTGGAGGGAAATAACTGTAGCTGTTCTCTATTCCACAGGAACAAACCCTGTAGTTAAGCTATGATTGAAATGGGTACTTACTGGTGATGCTAATTCATGTTTTAGCCTGTTTAGAAGACAGTCTTGGATGTCATCTGCCATGTTCTTTGCCTTGGACAGGGCTTTTAGGACCTGCTGTTCAGATATGTAATGTGGGGGGGGGGTGGGAGTTGGGAGAGGGTTTGTTTTAAGTTAGGAGGGGATAAGGGAGTGAAATTTTCACCAAGCCTATTTGCTAGCAGGTTTGCTATCTCTGTGGGGTCAGAGTGTGTGTGATACCATTGCCCACCAGTTCTGCACATGCTTGGGTCCTACCCTTTAGGTTACGTACATAGCTATAAAAGGCCTTATGGTTATCTTTGGCAGTACTTGCTAGGTTTTTCTCAAAGGAGCTCTTGGATGATTTGACAAGTTGTCTTATTTGCCTGTAAAAGGCTAAGAAGAGTGCTTTTCCATTGTTGGGTCCTTTTGTTTGTTTTCTTGGACAGCAACTTTTTGCATTTATTGTAGAATTTGTTGATGCTGGAAGTCCACCATGGCAGCCTGATTTTACTTGAGGCTCTGGCTTTGATTCTGTCTGGTACAGCCGAGTTTATACACTTATTCAAGTGATTGTACAGGGCTTTAGTGAAAGCTTCGGCGTAGTTACCACTTTCATCTTGAGGTGAGGCTTGGAATGCATTTCTACCTTTACCTAGGAGAGTATAGTTGGCTTTGGTGAAGTTTTTTAGTCTGATTTCACCCTTTGTGAGTTCTGGTGTTAGTGTCAGTTGGAAGGTGACTGATCTGTGGTCAGTTTTAACTAATGAGGGTCCAACAGTTGCAGCAGTGCACCTGTTTGACTTGTTGGTGAGGACCAGATCTAGAATGTTTGTTCCTCTTGTCTGGGTATGGACAATTTACTCCAGGGCATTTGAATTTGCAATGTCAAGGAACTTTTGTACTACCAAGTTTTTGCTAGAGTAAGTTTCCCAGTTGATGGTGGGATAATTGAAATCTCCCATAACCAGTGTCTTTGGTAAAATTTGGATTGTCTTCAGTTTGTTTAAGTAGGCTTCATGGGTGTCATGACTCATGGAGGGGGATCTATAACTGGCTAGGACTTGAATGGGGGTCTTACCTACCGTAACCTGCACCTGGAGTAATTCCATGGTGTTGTCCAGTCTAACTAGACATGAGGTGAATTTATCTCTAATATAAATTGAAACACCACCTCCTTTGATTTTTACACATTCCTTTTGCAGTCTAAAAGTGTGGAAGGCATTGTACTGTCTGAGGCTGTAAACCAGGTTTCTGTGATTGCACAGACATTTACATCCTCCAGTGATAGAAGTGCTTCCAGGGAGTGCAGTTTTTGGTTTAAGCTCCTAGCATTTAGCAGCATGACCCTTATTTTGTTCTGATTGGTTAATTTCATGTCAGTAATGTTGTTTTCAAGACCTTGCGTAAAAAGGCACTATGGGGGAGGTAAGAGCCTTTTCCAACAGCTGAAAGCCTAGGGGTGCCAGGTGCAAACCGTCTCTGGCAAAGCAGTGAGGTTTGTCGACCATGGCTTCTCAGGCAGACAGGAACTGGATCCCCTTGGAATGACACAAACAAACTAAGCCAATTATTGAAATCAATAATTTTTTTGTTTATACTGTGGCAGCATTCTAAATGATGGTAGTATGCTGCTCAAGGTTAGGGATATACCTGCCTGGGACACATTCACAGAGAGCTTGACCTTGTCTCTCTTCATATAGTCCAGTGAAGTACGTCTCAGGTCATTCACGCCAACATGAACTATGACAGAGTCATAATGGTACTTGTTGCTGAGAGACCTGACTGCATGCATGATTTGGCAAATCCTAGCACCAGACAGGCAGCCGACCATGACTTTCTACTTGTTCTCCTTGTTCATCCAGGTGAGTTGGACATCTGTGTGTCTCACTATTGAGACGCCAATGACAAGAAAACATGTTTTTTGAGTGTTGCACCTTACGGGCTTGGTGGTCATCTAAAAAAATAATTTGTTCTATTTAATTACAGAAGAATATATATCTTGACTCCAACTGAGATATCTTTGACTTTTAGTAGTATAACAGTTGAGAATTATTCATTTAACTCAATGCTGGATGTTAACAAACAAAAAAAAAATGCACATACATTTCTCTTTTGGCTTGGGACCCATAGCAATGCAGCATTCATAAAAAGCCTAAAATTAACCACTATTTCACGATTTTGTTGACCAAAATATTGTCCCTGTTCTTTTCATTCACCTGAAAGAGAATTATCCTCTTGTATTAACATTTCACTATGTTCTTGTATATGTGTGTGTGTGTGTGTGTGTGTGTGTGTGTGTGTGTGCGCGTTTATGGGTTTGTGTGTGTGTGTGTGTGTGTGTGTGTGTGTGTGTGTGTGTGTGTGTGTGTGTTTATGTCCGTTTATGGGTTTGTGTCCGTGTATGTATGTGTGCGTATGCGTGCGCGTGTGTGTGTGTGTGTGTGTGTGTGTGTGTGTGTGTGTGTGTGTGTGTGCACGCGTGTGTGTATTTGTGTTTATGTGCATTTATGGGTTTGTATCCATGTGTGTGTGTGTTGTGTGTTTGTGTGTGTGTGTGTGTTTTGTGTGTTTGTGTGTATATGCATATGTATGCATGTGTATACGTGTGTGTGTGTGTGTGTGTGTGTGTGTGTGTGTGTGTGTGTATGTGTGTGCCTGTGTATGCATGTGTGTGTGTGTGTGTGTGCGTGTGCGTGTATGTGTGTTTTGTTAGACTAGAAGTTTCACAAACATCCTGTGAATGGGTTTGCTTCATCTAGAAGACGGAGCTAACGGCCTATTGCACAGAATCTCACTGTATGCAAGTAGAGTAAGTCATTGAACTTATATCTTCTTCTGCATCAGCCCCGAT
The DNA here is from genome assembly GCF_019279795.1 of Protopterus annectens. Taxonomy (NCBI): domain Eukaryota; kingdom Metazoa; phylum Chordata; order Ceratodontiformes; family Protopteridae; genus Protopterus; species Protopterus annectens. Next base: position 676,839,657 of record NC_056747.1, on the reverse strand, counting down.
AACAAACAACCTTTATTAGTAGGTTTTAGCATCTTGTCAGAGAGATTAAAGAGTCTTGATATTCAGGATGCACAGATGTGCTACTTAAGTGGTATATTGCAATCATTCAGCAGTGGGTCAGCATTCTCTCACAATTAAAACTGCAAATCAGGAAGGGATTTCAGATAATCCAAGTCACAAGATCTGCTCATTATACTGCGAACACAGCATTCTTTCCTTAAACACTTTCCAGCATTTCCCATAACCTGGTGAAGCATTTAAATGCCTGCTGTAATAACAAGACCTGTTGTTTAATGATTTATTCATACCATCAATAATTTAAAACTTGGCTAAGAACAGATTAGTCAAAATGAATAATGTGTCACCATATTATTTAATTATATCTTCTGTTTCTGTACAGCTGTATTACTTCTTATTTTTGCTATATAATCTTGGATGCAGAATGCAGTCAAACCTGTCTAGCAGGACCTTATTGAAAACTGGAGTATTATTCTTGCCTTTCTCTCCAGATTAAATATGAGTATATTAATACTAACTAGGCCTATACATTTTACTTGTTTGGTTTTATAAGATATTCTGCATAATTTGTTTACCTGTTACTTTGGTCAGCCATGTCATGTTAGGAGGCATTCACTCACAGCACGACCAGATGTTTTAAAAAGTCTGATTAAATTGCTAGTGATTTTAAATGGATTTTGGCTTAGAAATTGTCACCATTCTCTGCACCTAAAGAATAGCACAGTTCTTCTCTAGCCAGCAGGTGGCACCAGCTACATATGGGTGAGCCTGCCTCCTAGTCTGTAATTTATAAACCATGCGAGTTATTCCTGCCACACTACCATATACTCAAGAGGAGGCCCCTCACTTTGCCATTTGCAAGTAATTTATCTTTCATGAAAAAGTTGGCATATCATTTATATGTTTGTTTGTGTCTTTCGGCTTTTCCTGGTTAGGGATCGCCACAACGGAACTCCAGTCCGCTAATGATTGGCAGTTGATTTTTACGTACCGGCTTGCCAGGCCTGACGCACAACCTTCAACAAAGGTACGCCCATTCACGCATGTCTCCACGCAGAAGACGCTCTAGCTGAGAATCGAACCGGACAGCGTCTTACTGTGAGCGACAGTTTTCATAAAAACAGTGACATACCATCTTATATAAGGGTTAAAAGCAGAACCCTTAGATGAAACCTTTGCTAGCACATTGACTTTCCAGCGCACTCATGTAAGCATTAAATAGAAGTAGGTTAAAAACTCGGGAATGTAATCACTGAAATCAGGCAGGGACCTTATTCTGAATTACTTAATCTGTCTTTTCCCCGAGTACTAAATGGATCTTTGTTATTAAGCTGTCACTTTCTTCTTACCTTGCCTTAACATGACCTTGCATATGTTTCCCATATTTACGAATGACCTTTAAGTAATTTTACAATGCTCTCGCAAGGGAGGCCTTAGCACAAAATAGTCTCTCACTATCTTTCTTGGGTAGGTGTATGTCATTATTGTATGCAAATATTTGATAGTTTCAGCTACTATGAAAACAGACATGTAACTATTAACATAAATTGTTAAAGCTTATAAAATGCAGATAAATTCTTTATGCTAGAACAGGGAACCTGTGCAAAAAGACCTTCGATCCAAGCACTTCAGTCTAGATTCTCTGGAGTCAGTTCAGCATACGGTTGAGATGTTGGGGAATAATATAAAGGAGATGTAAATGGCAGCTTTTGGGTAATTCATCGATTATTTTTCAGTAAACTATAGGTATCTGTACATAGCTCATGTCAGCCTTCTCTGGCATGAAGAAAGGTTGTATCTATAAGAAGCTTGTAACTTGTAGGCTGCTTTCTTGATATATTTTAACGACCTTCCACCCAAATTACTGAACGTTTATGGATTTTTCTCTCTCATAGAGGAAAAACACTACTAAATTCTTTCATTTATGTTTACATTTCTTAAGCAGTGTGTGTATGTGTGTGTGTGTGTGTGTGTGTTTGTGCATATGTTTGCATGTATGTGTGCATGTGCATGTGTCTGTGTGTACATGATGCATAATATTGTTATCTCAGCATGTGACTTATGATCTCTTTTTTTACTTCTATAACCCTGAAGAACAGGAACCAGACTGTGATCCACATGTTGGGGAGCATCATGTGACTGAGAAAAAAGAAATCTGTATTTTGCTGTTCGAAACAAACATCTGACTCAAGTCACAAGTTCTGGTATAAAGAGCTGATTACGTCAATTTGATGAACTCTGGAAAATGCATTTTATAATGCTCTTCAACTTTCATTTGCAATAATTATGCATGTTTTAAAATGATCTTTGTAGTTAACTTATAACAAGTGAATTAAATAAAAAATACTGCTTTATGGATGTTTGTATACTTACAAGTTTTTTTTTCAGTTTTCAAAAGAACCCAATAATATGAAAAATGAAAAGCAATATCACTGTAATACAACATGGAAAATGTATTTACATAATGTGCGATTGTACAAAATCAAGAGACTTCCAAGATTCCTGTAACATTTGCTTATTGGTATTTTTGTAATGAATTGAGTCCTTTTGTCATTTGTATTTGTCTGGTGCATGTTGTGCATGGAGTGGTATTAAAATTATCCACGACGTACATAAAAAAACATAAAGTAACTGGTATGGGAAGCTGCAGGAATAGGCATAGGTAGAGCTAGGCATAGGTTGAGTGATAGTCGTGGCAAGTATGTTCTGACGTGCCAAGGGAATAAAGAACATTGGAGAAGGAATTTTCTTCTGCGGCTGAAGCCTGTCAGATCAGAGGGACTGTTTTAAAAAGAAATGGCAGGGAATTTACAGGAAATATGATAAACATTTTTAACAGTAAAAGATGCTGAAACATTAAATACACCAGCTAGGAGCAGTTAATATAGGCATACTGCATTTTTTGACCATGAACAGGATAAGCTCAGGACACAAGGACAAATGCAAATAGAAACTCCTGCCTTGGTCTTCTAGGATTTGGAAATGAATATTTGCCTGGTAACCAAGAACAGGCCAGAGGAGATAAAGCAGCAAATCCTTTTTACACTGATCACTAGTGCGTAACTTTATCTTAGCTTACTGTAAAAGTTATTTCAAAAATAGCATGTTAAATGAATAATTATATTCTGCATGCAGTTGTATAAAAGACACATGATATGTCATTCTAATTCTTTTTAATTTTATGAATAATTAGCCTGTATCAGGGAAGGCATCTACACGTGTAGATGAGCACAGCCTCTGTTTTCACGTTGTGGTAGTGGTATCACTGTGAAAGAGGTAAGTACTGGGGAGTTTAGTGGTAAGGTAGGGTTTAGTGTGAGTGCATGGAGGGGGTTACATGTGTGAGTGTATGTGTGACTATATGTCTGCCTAGGAGGTAGCATTAAGGGAGTTTGGGAGGAAGTCAGATTGGTGTGTGTATGAATAGATAACTCTGTGACTGGGTGGGTAGGGGCTTTGTGTGTGTGTGTGTGTGTGTGTGTGTGTGTGTGTGTGTGTGTGTGTAGGTAGATTGTGGCGGCTGTTATACCTCCTTCACTTCTATACTAACAAACAGAGTTTACTAGCTAGGGGAAACATTAACCACTAGGGATACACCCTAAGTCTTATGCCTTAACAGCATTATAACAGTATGGGATTGGGGGTGGGGGAACAGGGATTACTCTTAAGTCTCATGTTTAATGGCAATATAACAGTACAGGGATCAGGGGTGGGGGGACACTAGACAAAAATACAGTTTTTAAAAAAACGAAAAATAAATAAATAGGGGGAAAGGGATTTAAACCAGGCATCCTTGACATGAGAAACACCTGCATTAATCCACTGCATTAACTGATACATTAGTGCAGCAAGTATTGTTTATATATTTATTTAGGAGCACAGACATTGTGCAATGCCTGCAACATTACACCATGCATAGTGGTGGTGGTGGTGGTGGTGGTGGTGGTGGACAGGAAGCTTTTGCCCTAGCATGAATTTATAGATATGAACTGAGAAACTGGAATGTTTGGCATTGTGGACTGATTGTAACCATCCATAAATTACATGGGCAGGGGAAAGGGAGACATCATGGATGATCTGAGAAAAGGGACAGGAATGGTGTAAGTGGTGTGTGTGTGTGTGTTTTACAGTGTGGTTGCATGTGCAATAGTGACTTGGGGATGTGCCTCTGTTTTCATGATGTTTATGCATCTGCCATCACTGTTACCTATTGCCAGAAGTGCTAACCTGCACTTCATGGTAGATAAAGCAATTCAGAGACATGCAGATTAGCCCATAATGAGCTCTTTCTTCAACGAGGCTAGGGTGTCTCTGCATTGCAAAACACTACATCATGGTAATAGGAGCTTTTTAACATGGGCCATAAAGATTTTTAATAAAAAATGTCCAGTAGGGGGGAAAATGCACATTTTCAATAAGTTAATATGGCCTGCAAATGAGGGATTCGGTTTATACCAGTTTCTGTTAGTTATTTTATTTTCTCATATACTGAGCTCACTTGAGATTGGCTAGCCATATTAAGGTTATTTGAGCAGTACCAACCTAAACAAATTAATTTTTGAAAGTAGAAATGTTGGTATTCTGGTAGTAGGAAATCAGATACTGGAGTGGTGGGTTTCAGTTTTTGCAGTTTTTTTAATTTGTGTTATGGTGACTGACTCTAGGAGGAATGAAGTTTTTGAGTGGCTTGTGTGGTTTCTGGATTGTTAATATGAATATGTTTTTGATAGTGGATACAGTCAGTGAAGTGTTTGTTAAAGGCTTGGATTAGTTTCTTTTGGTAGTGGACTGGGTGTGGTTTCTTACCAAGTTTTAGTAACTTGTTGCCCTGTATTGTTTGGGGAGGTTTGTTATGAATGGTTACTAGAAGGTGGAACTAGGATTGTTTGGCTGTTTCATTATGTTTTTAACTTTATTCCTAAATGTATTCTAGGCTTGCCCAGATTGTTAATGTTTGCATACCTTGTATTGTTTCCAAGCCTTGTCCCTCTTTGTCATTAGATGTTTGATTTCAGGTGTCATCTAAGGGGCAGTAGTAGATCTCACTTTCTTCTACACAAAGGGATGATTGAGGTAGTTTCTACATTGTCTAGTGCTAGAACTTTTAGAGAGCGCAAGTTGCTTTGTTTAAACAAAGTAATGAAAGTGTCCTTATTAAAGTGAATTTTACAGTAAACCCATTTGTAAGTTTTATTTTTTAAAATGCCTTTATTCAATTCTTACATTTTAGGCAATGACATAGGTACACATAAAAATAAATCCTAGCAATTTTTTTTTTATTTTCATGCATTACACATATATGTTTTCTTTTTAACAGTTATCATTCACTCCACTTTAAATGAAAGTTGCTCATTTCCTGCCTTCCCTTTAATCTCTCTCCTGCTAAACGTTGCTTTTGGTAATTTTTTTGCTGTCCTCATATGGCAACTGTAGGGAGACGGTCACAGAAGGAATCATGTAAGATGCCAAAAGACGAGGATATTGGTAGTTGAGCTTGTTAGTATCTACTCCACACTGTTTTTCTTTGCACATTGTATTGTGCTTTCTTTTTTAGTTTGTATGTATATGATGCAAAAGGAATTGTGCTGTGTGTGCAGAAAATGGACTTTGATGTTGAACAGCACAATATGTCAAAGCTACAGATGGCAGCTAAAGATAGCATTACACCTGCTACAAATGAATATTTATCATTATTATTGAGGAATATTAAATGCAGTTTCATTATTGCCATAGGAAAACTAAAAGGAATTAAGGAAAGAATTTAACTAAAAGCAAATCAAACCAAACATTTTATGAAATTCAAGTAGTAATTGCTTTATTGTTTAATACCTGAAATGAAGCTGAACGGGAATGTTGTCCAAAGTATAGAACTCTGAATGAGCTTCAGCCATAACACCTTTGCAGAACAGAAATAAATCAATGGATGTTCCTCTATATAAATATTTCAAAGACACTACCAGTCCGTTACTGACAGCTGTACTATATGTCCAGCTAGGAATGGGAGATCTAACCTTGAATAGCTCTGGCTGCAGACACTGACAAGACTGATACCACCAGCATTAGGACCGCCTGACACAAAAAAAACACAACTTCTCAGGTTGCACTCCAAGCTCTTCTATCTTACGCCACTGTGTGCTGCTAATCTGGAATGCTGCATTTTTTCCATGATGAAAGTGCTTTGACACACTCAATTGTCCAGGCTACATTTATTTCTGAGGTAAGGAAAAAGAAATTATAAATCAATGTTTTATTTGATTGCTCCATTATGCATCAATTTTTTTTTTGAATTGGTCTCACTTGTTTTTATTTTATGTCTGTCATTGGGCCACTCAAGCTTCATGACGTCATGAAGATGGCTGTGGCAATGAAATCCTTCCAGTGTCTAAAGTACTTTATTTACTAGGGTACCACTGGAAAGCTTCTTCATGCTGCAACCAACTGGAACCCTATTAAAGATATTTAAACACCTAAAACAGAAATAGAAAAAAAAAATAAGCACTACAGAGAGTAATTATCTTTTCAAAACCACCACAGAAATACAAAGCCTTTTGAAAATAAATTTACAAAAGTTAATGCAGACGTTTCACTTCCAAAATTAATTCTGGTATGCCCCAGAGATCTGCTTCCTCAGACAATACCTGAATTCACCTCCATTTCTCTCTCTTCTGTCTGTTTCTGTATTATCTTCCCTGCCTTCTCTCTAGTGAACAATTATCTCCTGTTTAAATCTATTGTTGCTTGTTCATTGATGTTAGTTGTACTGTTGCTTGGTTTTCAGACATTAGTCCCTCAGCTTCAGTCTCCCATGTGCCTGCCTTAACAATGTCATCCATTTAATCTCAGTCCTATAAGCATGTGACACTGTCATCTTCATATCTCTAGTAAGCGACATTAGAGGTGGCTTCTCCAGCCCATTACATCAGGGTTATGAAGTTACTCCAGCCAGGACTGTGTGTCAGTCAACAGTTTTGACCCTACTATTACTCCATCCTGGCATACCTCTGCTCCTCTGCCCCACCTAAACTCCTGCTGCACCTCTGCCACTAATGACTTCAACTCCTTCTGAATTACCATCCAATTCAGCTTTATTGTGACCCTTCTACAATCAAGGGACTCAGGAAGAGTCTTTCCAGAACTAAGCCCACTAACATCCAAAAGGAGTTTAATTAGATTGCAGAAGATTTAGATGAAGAGGAGGGACCATACTCTGTCTGTCTCTCCCCTCTAGCTGATCCCAAATTCAGAGAGGTATTGGTACAGTGACACCATTACTTCCTATCATAGAAGACTTCTGAAAGACTGTCATATGACTGAGCAGACTTCTTGGGTGGTGGCACCCACAGTTCATATATTTCAATATAATATATCACATATAAATCATGATTCCTTTGCGGCACACTCCCTATGAAAGGAAACTTTATTTCCTCTCTTCTAGGGATTGGTCTATCTGAGACCAGACACTCACATTGGATACTACAGTGTCCCTAGTGGCGTTTCAGTGGAATCAGTTTCTTGGCTCAACATCTGACTATCCCCTGACAGTTTGTGAAAGTTTTAAACCTGATGCTGTATTTTCAGTCAATCATTCGCAATGAAGTACTGCAGACTACAGAACAGGGGTGGGAGGTTAGCATAATGGTTAAGGTGTTTACCTTACAGACACAAGGTGCATGGTTTGACTCTCACATAAGGTAACTGACTAGCCATAAAATAGCACACAAAGGCACTTAGCCTAGTATTAATACTAATCTATGAGCTTATGAATGTATAAGAAATACGTTTTGATAATAAACTTAAAGAAAACCTCAAGATATAGGCTTGCATGGCTTATGATGAGGTAGACAGGTTGGTTGGGATGACGGAATGTAAAATCACCTTAGGTTAGCACTTTTACTTCCACTGTGCTCCATTTACATGCATGTCATGTTGTCTTTAAGGGATTCTTCCTTCAGGTGCCCTCTGTCATTTGGGCTACTGACATCTGATTCTCTCAAGTCAGTGAAGAAAAATGGACAAATTCTTTCAGAAGGAAATGATAAGTTGCATCCTCTCCAGACATCATTTTCCAGATCGCAGGGGAGGCAGATGAAATTTTGATTCTGCTGAACCCTGGTAGTTCAATAGCAGAAGAAACTAGCAGTCCTCCTCTGAATTTCTCAGCAAAGGTGTTGATGCAAATGAAAGAGTTCTGAGAGGTTTCACGGCAGCTACAAGCAACTTCAGCACTGATAGCAGTAGTCATGACAACCCAAAGTGACTACCTCAGACAAAAGATGGCTAGGGTCAGGTACTTCATCCCTATATCATCAAGATCCACCTTCACCAATGATGTATGGGTAATGGACATGACAACCAAAGACTGCCAAATAAGGGTCACACCTGTGGTGCAGAGGAGTGACGCCCTGAATCCACATCACGTAACCCATGTTTGCTTAGTAGCTTGAGTGTTGGAAGGACTGGGTAAGTGATTCTGTGAGTGAGACATCAATGCCAGCTTACCCATCCTGGTGGGAGGGAGGGAGGTATCACAGCTCACTAAAGTAGTGACAGCTGCAGGATTGTAGGTGTATTACCTACAGCAAGGAATCTAGCATGCCCAAGCTGGGAGCATGCATGTATGCATTTCCTGAGAGTAAATCTCAAGGAACATGTATGTTTCTGGGGGGAGAGAGATGAGACATTCCACAGGATTAGTAGACTTATCACTCCATAACTCTCAAACTGCCAGCTCCACTAGGGAATAACTGGACTAGAGGTCTTTGTTCCTGATGAGGGAACAAATGCATGCACACGTAATATAGACATACAAATTCTAGCCTGCCAACATATCAGAATAGTCATCCCCATAAAAATGTTCAAGCTCTTATTAAAAATATCTAAATTAGTGCTCTCGTTAATATAATTTGGTAGTCTATTGCAGGCATCACTTATTCTTTCAGAGAATCTATGAGTACATCTCTGATTGTTGTGAAATCTCCTACATAGATTGTTTGAGTTTTCTTTACTATATTCAATAATCCTAAATATTCACAGAGCTAGATGTCTCTAAATGCCCTGCTATTTTGCAAATAACTATTATTGGTTCTCATAGGAAAGGGGTTTATCACTTATAAACATGCAGTAGATGAACATGTGTTGCATAGTCAAGTAAATGCTAAATGGTAATATAATAGCATTCAACATACATATATGACAAATGATAACACAGATCGGATGACATTTCATGATTTCAAGTTTTCCTTTGCTAAATGGCAACATCTCATACATCATTAAACTGGGCATGGTCTCAGGGAAGTACAGGGAACAGCAATTTAACAGTACCAAACACACAAAAGTGTCATAACAAAGGCCATATACCACGTCCTGATGATCTGGCAGCATGCCATACAGTAAGAAAGATTTTATGGAAACCATCATCTTCCATTAAGCTGTACAGTGTGAAGAAAAGGACTACAGTAATAAAGTAATGGTTGGATGAAGACACGCAATACAGAGCAGAATTATTTTGGAAATAAGTAATGGCTGTGAACAATGAATCACATAATAAACATTCGCATCTTGTCATTGTCAAACACATGCCAGAACACATATCAGAGAGATGCATATCAATCATGGAAGTCACAGAAATGCACATATCAAGAGTGTCACAAACAGCACCTTTGAAGCACTTACAGCACTTTCCTATCATAAGGGGTATGGATGCCCCACCTTGTATGACAAGGCCAGAAAAAGGTGGCCCTCTGACAGTGCCATAACTATTTTCTGTGTCTGACAGACAGATGTTACCAGATTCAAGCCCCTGCCTGTGATGCTAGGCTCTCTACAGTGGTCTATATTACCAGATCAAAAACTCATTTCAGCGAACACCACAAGACCAATACGTATAGCACGAACTACAGTAACGGCGAATGTTCAAAACCACGAAACACGAAATGTCAAAGTGTCATGGTTGGCCCATCTGTGGTATAGCTCCATAAGGTAAGTGTACGATAGTTATGGACCTTAGGGTTAGGGTGCGGGTTAAGGTAAGTGCATAGATAGTAATGTATTTAAGGTTTAGTGTAGGGTTAGAAGTAGGGTTTGGTTAAGTGTATGTGTGTGGATTATTTGTTTTGTTTGGGTATATGTCTGTAGGGTAAGTATGTGATAGTTACGGACCTTAAGGTTAGGGTGTGGGTTAAGGTAAGTGCATAGATAGTAATGTATGTAAGGTTTAGTGTAGGGTTAGAAGTAGGGTTTGGTTAGTGTATGTACGTGTTTTATTTATTATGTTTGGGTATGTAGTATGTAGTGTGTGGTGGTGTTGGCTGACTATGACGATTCGAGATTTGAAATTTCACGGTTTAGGGGGTTCGGCATATTTGCGGTTCGCGCTATACGTGTCTGTCTTGAGATGTTTGCTGAAATGGGTTTTCGATTTGGTAATTTAGACCCCTCTACAGACCTCTGTACTGACTGCATGTGCCAGGGGAAATAGCAATGGAGGCTGTCACAAATAACTGAAATCAGTGTGTGAAGTAAGAAAGGAGCTATTAATATATTGTCAACAATCTGATTTATTCAGAATGCTGAAAAGAACTACACATGTTACTGTGCACACAACAGTGCACATTACAATATCAAAGCTTCTTTGCCAAGGAAGCTGTTTCCATTGTGTAGTACTCATTGTCCCAGAACTGAACCACATTATATTTGTGTAGGTATGCTATACAAGCCAGTACATGCTGCATGTGCCACAGCAACACCCACAACAAGACAAGCCCCAAATAACCATTTCACTGTAATGCAATCACAACATGTGATTATATATCATTATCCAAAAGAAAAATGCATACAAATAACTAGATACAGTATTTTTTTTTTTTGCATAATATCATTATATTCATATAATGTTGCCCTTTTCAGAAATTGAACATCAAGCTATGTAAGTCTACTGACTAATGACATCTGGATGAAACACAAGTGCCACAGTGGAAGTCTTAATACAAGTGTGGCACTGACAGGTTGTGAACCCAAAGTGCTGGGTATCTTTGTTGCCATCTGTTGAGGTATGTTAGGCTGAGCCGCAGCGATCAGTCTAGCTCTCTGTGCTGTTGGTCATTTTGTTTTCAGCAGCAAGGTATACAAACAGAAGAATGTTAATATAAAACCACAAAAAAGAGAGAGATAGTGGGGGGGGGGGTGGTGCAACTATAGAGTGAAGTAGATCCATGGCATTTCACATTATTTTATTTTTTCAATACACAAATAGAAATGATAATTGACTATTACACATCTTTGCCACATCCAGATATGATAGGAAGATATTGTGTCATAAAATATATGAAATAGCAGCCTTTATTTCCTTATGCTGTATAGGATATACATATTCACATGTAATATTTGCACTTATCATAATTGACTTGTTCCTGTCATTCATCATTGCTGTTACTATTTTAGAAGTAAAGCCCTGTGATAAAACCTAATTGTTGCTTCTGGGTATTGAACCCACACATTTTATTTATTTATTTTGCATTTTTTAACTGGGTTAGTCCAGCTGAGCATTTAGCTCGTTTTCAGTGGAGATCCAAGGAGAAAAGCTCCGCAGTCAGTATTTATATTTTACTTACAAACAGTAAGACATTTTCATTTGCAGCTAAACAAATAGTTAGAGAGATAACATTTACATTAAATCATACAGAAAAACAGTTGGGTACAATGTCAGAAATTATACCGCAAAAAAAGAAAAAAACATTTATAATCATACAGAAAGCATTTGGGCACAATGACAGAAATCATACTGCAAAAACTTAGGTACAATGTCATGAATGGAATACAGTGTTCATAATTCCTAAGTGGTTATATACAGTTTTGGTACAGGAGGAGTAGTTAGGGGGTGAAGTGGTTAACCATAGAGACAGAGGGGTAGATGATTATTAAGCTAGACAGTGGAGGAGAATGGAGGGAGGAGGAACAGACGCTAAGGTTGGGTAGTTTTAGGGGGTGACTACAGTGGCAGGACCATTTATTTGTTAGGTATGGTTAAGCTGGTATTGTCATTCCCTAATGCAACAGCAAGAGCTATTGGAGAAGGCAGACATGGTTGATATCAAGGTTGAGGTATGTCTGGTCAAGATGCTAGGGAGTGAGGGACTGAAAATACTTATCTGGCTTGCATTTGGACCTGAGGCATACGTGCTCCATGCCTCTCTGAGGCAAGTTATTCTCTCCTGGTACACCTCATGGTTTGATTCTATTTCCACTGCAGGTGTACAGTATAAAAAGAAAAATAAAAGCATAATGAATAACTGCACTGGCTGGCTAGATAATTAATGCCATATCATAGACAGGTTATGGGTCAATATACTTACACAACTGAGGGGTGTTTGCAGTCCTAAGTTCATCCTCCCATCAGCTTAGGAGGTCCTGCTTGTACATTTTCAGGTCATTATAATGGCGATGACATTGCCCCCATTGCACAGAATGCAATTTGCACTGCAGACAGCCTTGGCCAAGATATTCCAACCCTCAGTCTTATACTGAGACTGGGAATACCCCCCCTCCCCCCCGCAGCAGCCTACAGCTGTAACACTTCATAAGAAGTACCACATAAATATTGGACTCATCCACTTTGTGTTCTACATTTAGCACCATTCTTTCCATTGCCAGACATGTCTGCAGAAGTCCAACTAGCAATATATATCTGAATTTTTGTCCAGTTCCGATCTTCCATGTACCAGGGTGCATGCAAGCTGCATAGTCTTGCCAACTGTATTTGCACAATTATAAGCACCTAATTCATTGGCATACAGATTGGCAGCACTTGCATCAAATAACAAAAAAGGTGTGAAACATAGCATTGAGATTTACCATGTGTGATGCTCAAACTATTAAAACATTTTGCAATGTTCAAAAATTAAATGCTTAATGGTTTGGCTTGTAATCTTTGATATTTGGAAGGATAAATATTATGAATTGTGACATATGTTGATGATGGGGGTTGCACACTGTTAAAACTGTGTTTTATAATTTGGGAGTTGAACCCATGGGATAAAAAATGCAAAAATTGTATTTATTCCCTTTGGCACAGGAGAACTTTCTTTTAAACGTGATAATAAGAGATATACTAATTTCAGAATGAATAGAGATATAGTTCAGAGAAGGCTGTATATGTGCGATTTTAAGTAGACCTGAGAATGTATTCCTATGTAAAAGGCAGTATTTCCGTTTGTTAATATATTTCAGATGTAAGGAGTTGCATGACCTGAGTAATATAGGTTGGGGTATGTTACATACATATTTCACAAGACACACTATAAACAGGGATATGTTACATACATACTTCAGAAAACACACTATAAACAGGGGTATGTTACATACATACTTCACAAGACACATTATAAACACAGTTGGGATATGTGATGAGTCACTGATACTTATAACAAAACTATTGTGCCCATCATACATATGCAAGTGTATTGTAAATGAAATGTCATTGTCATGTTTAAGAAATTGTACAGACATTAGCTTGAAGTCACATGTGACACATTAATCTTCTTCTTTCGGCTTTTCCCAGTTAGGGGTCACCACAGTGGATCACCTGTCCGCTCATGATTGGCAGTGGAGTTTTATAGTGTTGAGTTGCCAGCCCGGCGCCCAACCTTCCACAGAAGGCACACACACACACACACACACACACACACACACACACACACACACACACACACACACACACACACACACACACACACACACACCTACGGCCAATTTAGAGTGTTCAATCCACCTGCAGCATGTCTTTGATGTGTGATAAATAGAAAAGTTTAGTTATGCAAGCATTACTGATACATTGCTTTCAGTAAACATGTTAAACATTCTCATTTGTCTTTAGTTTTACACTCCTAATAAAAATGTTGTGAGAAATGGAATTCTGACACCCTTTGTCAAAGTATCTTTTAGCTGGATTTGAACTAATTACCCATATTTTTTATCTAAAGTCACTGTACTTACATTTTGTTCTACAGACATAGGTAAGTGACAAGTGAAATTTTTCCACTCAATACTGTCCAGAGTGCTGATGAAAACATAATGTTGCCAGGCTTTTTTTTTTTTGCACCACATACGACAGCCTAAACTACATTTTTCGCTTTTTTTTTCTTAGGCAGTACACAATGTTTGTGCTCTGCTGAGCAGAGAGCAAATGCAAAAGACATTAGAAAAAATATATCACAGAGCAAAAAAGCTGACAATAAAATAAATTCAATCGATGGATATATCTAGCAATGACCAGAGCAAGAAGTGCATTCAAATTACACATTCAGCCTTGTCACAACTCCTTGCAATATCAACAATGTACTTTGTGGAACACATTATCAGACTTGTAGTTAATAACAAATAATGTGAACGTGGACAGACAACAATTCACATGTTGTTAGCAATACTGACAATAGTTGATTTTTAAACAACAACACAAGGATATCACAGAATGTGAGTAAATATGTATTCATACCAACCTCTGTAAAATTATCCATTAAGTGGATTCAAACCCTGTATCAACTGTCCTTTTCATTAAGCTCATTGCACTTACACCTTGTGTCACTGAGAAAGTTACCTGGCAGGTGCATTTTTTGTGGATTACTATCCAGAGTGCTGATGGCTGCACAATGCCACCAAGCTTGTTTGCACTATATATATATAAGGCAGACTAAACTAAATTTTTCATTTTTTTTAGGCAGTGAACCATATTTCCTTGCTGCTGAGTGGAGAGAAAATACAAAAGACATTAGAAACAATATGAGGGAGAAAAAAACTGACAGTAAAACAAATTCAATCAATGGCTAAGTCTTGCAATAACCAGAGAAAGATGTGCATTCAAGTGACACATTCTCATATCTCATTGCAACATCAGAAATGTACTTTGTGTGACATATTATCGGATTTATAGTTAATGACAAATAATGTGAAAGTGGATAGACAGCAGCTCATATGCTGTTATTAATACTGAGAATATTTGAGTTTTACACAAAACAGTGATCTAAAATGTGTGTAAATATATATTCAGACCCCCTCTGTAAAATTAATAATTAACTGGATTTGAACCTTGCATCAACTGTCTTATTTCTCTCAATTCATTTTATTTATACCTTGTGCCACAGGGATGGTTATCTGAGAGGTGGAATTTATTCATGAAGTACTATCCAAAGCACTGATGTTTAAACACCAGCACCAGGCTTGTTTACACTATTGAAGGCAGCCTAAATTAAAATTTTTCCTTAGGTAGTGAAAGTTTGCTTAGTGCCAAGTACAGACCAAATACAAAAGGCATAAGAAAAAATAAAATAAAATAAATTGACAGAGACAAAAAGCTGATAGGAAAATTTAGTTCAAGCATAGGGTATTTCTAGCAATGATCAGAAGAAGTGCATTACAGTGACACATTCATCCTTCTCACATCTTCTTGACACATCTGAACTTTAATTTCTGGCACACATTATCAGGACTGTAAATACTGGTAAATAATTTTAAAGCGGAATACTACAGCTCACATGTTGTTAGCAATACTGGGAATATTTGATTTTCAAACAGTAACATGATGATATCACAAAATGAGTTTAAATATGTATTCAGACCCCCCACTCTTTAAAATTATCACATCACTGGATTTGAACCTTGCATCAACTGTTTTGTTTCTCTAAGATCACTGCATTTACACCTTGTGCCACAGACAGAAATACCCAACAGGTACATTTTCTTCACTGAGTATTATCCAGAGTGCTGACAGCCACGTAACGCTGCTGAGGTTGTTTGTACTACATAAGGGACACTTTTTTCCTTAGGCAGTGAAACATGTTTGCACTACTGAGTGGAGAGCAAATATATGAGACAGAAAAAAGCTGATAGTAAAATTAATTCAATCAATGGGTATATCTAGAAATGACCTGAGCAAGAAGTGTATTGAAGTGACACATTCAGCCTTTTCACATCTCCTTGCAATATCACTCCTGTCATTTATGTCTCACAATATCAGGACTTTAGGCAATGACATAGGAATGGAAAAGGGGACAGGAACAGCACAAATTCTTTCATTTTTCACACAGCACATACACAACAGTGACATAATTTCAAATGACATATCTGTCAAGTTTACTCAAATTTTCCCACCTCATCACATTCATTCACCAAAATGAGTGTCAGTATTTATTATGACCTACCTCAGTAAAATGATATGTAAACAGGATTTGAACTCTGCATCACTTGCACTGTTTCTTTAAGTTTACTTCATTTATAAAGTATGCCAGAGAGACAGGTAGCTGACAGTTTGAATTTTTTTACTCAGTACTGTTCAGAATGCTGAGGAAAGTGCAAAAATGCCAGTCTGAATTGTGCTACTGATGGCATTCTGAATTAAATTTGTCAGCTCTTCCCTTAGGAAGTGAACTGACATTCACTACTACTGACTGCTGCCAGTCAACAGAGAGCAATGCCAAACAGTGTGCAAAGGATAAAGGGAAAAAAGGACATATTTTGAAACAAGAATTATAAATGTATATTTCTGATGTTTCCCCAACTTTGTGGTCTTGCAACAGTAACCTGCATGGATTTGAACCATCAAAGCAGGGTGTTAAGGACAATCATTTTGGATTATTTTCCATGTTTGCCACAGGCAAAGGCATATATTAGCAAGATGAAAAATGTTTAGATGTACTCAGAATATGACATTGTATCAAGTCACTTTGGAAGTGCAACAAAAACAAGTTATGAAAGTTGTTCTTTCTCATTTCCCAATAAATGCCTGGATGAGAGGGATATTGGCAATAGTTAGGATATTCATGTACTCACACAATGTTAAAAAAGAGTGCAAACACTCCAGCTGTATTCCCCTCTTTATTTAGGGGGCTTCATCCCCTTATCTATGCTTTCCTAAGAGCAATGTTATCTTATTTTATTGCATATGGTATTTGTATCAACGAGCAATGTACTCCCTTGAATATGAACAATCTTTTTTTAAGTAAGAGCAGTAACCGTGGTCATTAAAACAGCATTTGAATGTTAGGAATTTTGCTCTCCTTATTCATTCAATGTACTTTCAGACTTTTTGGCAAGTCTCTTCTTCCTGACACAGCCTCAGTAAGTGTACATCAAAGAGGGTAGACTGAAAACTGATTATTTCTGTAGTCAGACTAATCAACTAATCATTGACACCTGCAAGCCATTAGTAGATAATACTTTTCAATGGTCATCATTGCAGTGCTAGGGCATGTGCATGCAATTGTGTAACTTCCTACACCATGTTTACCTTCCCTGTAGTTAGTGTAGATTGTGGTATTAAGGGATATTAATGATTTAGCACCTCATTTGCATACTCACAGTGCTCAGAGGGCTGACTTTGGACTATATAAAGGTAATCCTGTAGAAAAGGAACTTGCAACATAGTGGGGAGACTGTTTGGATCCAGAGAGCTTGATGCTGCTAAATATACTTTGAGGAGATTTATCTACTTTCTACCTTACTATTTTTTACAGAATGGTTAAAGTTTAAAATGAAGGATGGATTGCAATGCCCAATATAACTATTGATTTATCTGTCCACATTTTATCAATTACTGTTATCATAACCCATGTATATCAGTTATTTGTCTGTATTACCAAGTTTGTTAAGGAATGCTACCTGACATAATTGTGTAGGTTTTATTTCCTAAGAATTTTGAACAGTTACTGCAGAAGAGTGCATTATAACTTCATAGCAAGGTCAGGTATATCTACATGCGTAGCCCAATGAATGTGCTAAGCTTGTGATATCTACATGGCTGCCCTCCACACCAGTGGAGGTGGCACTATAATAGTTTTCTTCATTTCTGCTTGTACATTGTGAATTAGTATTGTTAATGCTGCGATGCATCACACAGTTACGTAGTTGTTGTCTGCATTACTGAAATGTTTTAATTATTTTATGAATTGTTTTGTTTATGTGTGTGGGGAGGTTGTCTTAACTTGCCTGTAGTTATAGGGAGCATTACATTTTCAGTTGTTGTGTGCATGATAGATGCATGCATTCTTACATAGATGAGTTCAGAGCCATCCTGTGCATGTGTGTACCATAAATTTAATTTTGTGTCTGTTTTCTGTTTCATCTCAATTGGGGATATGGCTCCCAAGACATCTATACCCCACAAGTCACTATTCACTGATGCAGAAAATGTGGTCATTAGCCAGGTCTTAATCATCATGGAGTTTTTCTCTTAGGGAGACATAGAGGTGACAAATCTCCCTGAGACAGGATATGGCAGCAGGTGGTTGATGACATCCATGTTATTGGCATGGGAGGACTTACTCCCAGATAAGACTTAAGGCAAGTGATATCATCACCTCTACCTACTATAGGATGGCTGCAGTTCCCTGGGAACAGGTGGCTATTAGAGGGGTGGGGTAGTCCTGCTACTGAGCCACAACCACTGATTGAAACAGAGGAGTTCCTAACCAGTGCCAGAGATCCAAGTAGCTCAGCAGAGGATTCACACAGAATCCTTGATGCTGGTGCTGATGTGGATGACAGACCCAGGCTATCTCAAGCAGAACTTCCAGGTATGCAAAATAAAAGTAATGTAATTATTACCCTATATATCTTTATTTGCATATATCTTATATGTCTGATATATCTAGAGCCAGCGATAAGTGTAAGTCAGAGTCAGATGACAGCAATAGAGATACAGAGGAGGATGTTGGGTGGTGGAAATCAACTGGCCAGTAGATTTTTGTATATTTGATGATTCTTAATCTGCACATGTAAAGGAAATTGTTCTCTGTTTCTTATGTTATTTGCATTGTGCTACTTATCAGCCTTATTTCCTCTCCCTTCTTTGCATACAGTGACATATGGATTATAGTCTGCAAGACCACCTGCACATGGTAAGCACACCTTTTTATTGTTATTATTGTATATTAGGCGGAGTCAGATCTGAGACTAATATTTGTATTTCTTTAGCATCTATTATTAGTTTAACATACCTTCCATATAACAATGTTTTGATCCTTTTCAGTCTCTATTTCTTTCTTTGTTGTGTTTATTGCTTGTTATCATAGGTGAGTGGCACTGTGGAGCACCTACCACCTGATGTCAGAGTATTGGTAGCCTCTGATGATGATAGTGGAGATGAAAAGGCACAGTTAGGAGGTGCAGTGGGTCAGTCTGACACTCAGTTTGTGGATCCCATATCTCAGCCCATATTTCAGACATAGTCAGTATGCCTGTGTATACCCATTCCACAGAGCCCTTAGATATAGGACAGGTTGAGGGTGACACAGCTGAGCATGGTAGAGTGGTTACTCTAGTTGCAGAACAAGCTGATTCTCCCCATAGCCATCACAAGGGTGAGGTGCCACACAGGAGGGTTGGTCTAGGTGCTCGGAGGAGACTGGTGGATTTAGAGCAGACAAATGGAAATGGCTGACAAATTAACTTTAACATATGAATGTGTCAGGCTAGAATTGAGCAACTCACATAAATAAGAAAGGACCACAGGAATAACCACATAAAAAGGATCCAGGTAATATGTGAGACTTTGGCAAGAACATTTTTTCCATTTAGACACATACGATTTTCAAGTAGTGGGAGTTCTGGCCTCCTGCAAAACCTGAACCACATCCTCAGAAAATTGGTGTCTGAAAATAATCAAAACCCAAAGGTCAAGTGAAGAGTGATCAAGTAAGGGTGAAAGAGTCCTGTGTGAGAAGATCCTGAGATATAAATTATGGTGAGTGCCCCTGGCCAGATGAAGGAGGAGGGGAAACCAGTGCTGTCTGAGCCAAAAGGGAGTCACCAGCAAGATTCTGGGCCTGTCCCACATGATCTTGTGCAGTACTTTTGGTAGTAGAGAAAGAGGGGTAAAGGCATGCAGAAGCACCTCTTTCTAAGAAAAAATACATGGCATCCATTTTCCAAGCCAGAGGGCTTGGCACTCTTGAACAGAAGTGGGGATGGTTTCTGTTCCAAGGGTTGTCAAAAAGATCTTGAGGAGTATTCCACTGATGTACAATGCCCAGAAACACCTCCCTGTGAAGCATCCACTCATGAAGATTTGTCATGGACCTACTCAAAACGTCTGCCACCAGATTGTACTCTGAAGGAACATAGACTGCCTGAAGAACTTAGTGATGGACTATAAAATCACAAACCTGAAGAGCCAGTCTACAAAGTAGGTAGGATTTTGTGAAGCCTTGATTGTTGTCTGTAAAAAAACTTTAGAGGACCTGGAATCCAAACACAGTGAAAAGTCTGGAGAGCTAGAAGTGGAGCCCTCATCTCATTGATATTGATATGGTCTGCCATTTGTCAAGGGGATCAAAGACCCTGGACTTTCAGGTTCCTGGAAGAGGCTGCCCAACACGATCAGAAGAATCTGTGTGTGGCTCCTGAGTATGGAGAAGAATCTGGAAAGGCAGGCTTGGATTCATGGAAATCTGGTGAATCCACCAGCAGAGCTTGAGCTTGAGTCAAGGCAAGAGAGGAACCAGATACTTCAGAGGGTAACAATGCTGGAACAGTCTTGAGAGACCATTGAAATTTCCTCATGTGAAGTTTAGCAAAGGAAATCATAGGAGTGGTGGATGTCATATCCTAGAGCTCAGAGAAATTTTCTTGCAGGAGGACTAAAAGAGGAAGAAGAGACTGGAAATACGCAGTCACAAAGAGGAGCTTGGGAGCCAGGAGAGAAACCATCACTGGAGTGGTCTGAATCCTGCAACCTAGAAACACTAGGTCCTGAGAAGGAGTCAACAAAAACGTTTTTGAGATTGAGGGTGAAAATCATACTGTGAAAAAGAAGCATAGTGAAGTGTAGATTCTGAAGCAGGAGCTGCTCAGAGGGGCTTGAATTAAAAGACCATCCAAATAAGGAAATATTTGAATTCCCTGAAGTCTGCTGAAAGCTACTACAGGGACTAGACATTTGTTAAAAACTCTAGGAGGCGTAGAAAGACTAAAGGGCAAAGCAGAGAACTGATAATGAGAGGAAGAAACATAGAAATGTCAAAACATTATGAAGAGTGGGTGAATAGGAATACAGAGGTAAGTGTCACTGAAATAGAGGGATACCAGAAAGGCTTGAAGAAACAAAAGAGATGAAAAGTGTCTGAAGAGACAAAATCCTGAAAGAAGAGACCTTGAGAAAGGTGTTGAGAAAAGGCAGATCTAGAATGGGCCTGCGCTACTCCTATTTCCTGGCAAACAGAAGCATTCTAGAATAAAACATCTTCCCTGCTAAGACAAGAGGACTGGGAAGATGTTTCTCTGTTTCACCAGATCCTACAAAACTGAAGTAAAATGAGGGAGCTGGCAAGAAGGAGGCTGAGGAAGACCAGAGAATAAAGGAAGAGACTTCCAAGCCACAAAATAACCATTTTGGATAATGGACAGTACTCAAGCATTATCTGTTGCCAAACAGGAAAACAAAGAGTCAACCTATGGGGCAGAAAAATCTGGCTGAGGGGAAGAGGAAGGTGGATGTCAAATGGAGTCAGATTAGTCAGTAAAAGAAGGTTTTTGTCCCCTAGAACTTTGAGGGGGCTTATCTGGGAAAATTTGCTTAGGGAACCCTCTTGCTCCTAGCAGGCTGTCTAGGCTGCCTACGGACAAAGGAAGGCTTAGACAGATGATTTCTTTGGAACTCAGGGACAGGATAAACAAAGATTTGCTTCAAGTCCTGCATAACCTTACATTTATCCTAAAGAGTTTTAAAAAAATCAAAGAGATTCTAGGTGTCTAAGGGGAAATATAACAGTTTGGCCTTAATGTCTTCAGGCAAGGCTTGAAGGTGCAACTAAGAGTATCTCATCATTACAGATCCAAATGCAGCTGCCAAAGAGGAGGCATCAGCAGCATCATATCTGCATTTAAGGGAATGACGAGCCATCTGAGAGTCTGAACTCAAAAGAGAAAGGGAAGGAGTCTTACTGTGTGAATCAAGCATATTAGTCACAATCCCCTCAGGTTGTGAGAGAAGAGCCAGAACTTACCTATCCATGTAGGTCTAGTAATTAATGACCCAAATGGCCAAAGTAGCAGAAGTACACACTTTGTCTCCCCATACCTCTCCATAGCATGGCTGTCCTTTTCAGAAGGCAGAAGCTTGAAGAGAATAATAGTTTGGATGGCTTATCTGTGGACATGAATGCAAAAGCAGGATTAGATGAAGGACTTTTATGCAAAAACTTGTGATCCTTAGAGACTTTATAAAATCTGTCTGGACTCTTAGGGACTGGAGGTTGAGAGTCAGGAGCTTGAGAAGCTTCAGAAAAGATATCCAAAAGAGCAACTAAAACAGGAGGTGCTATAGAAGGCCATGGCAAGTACATTTATAAAAGTTCATATCTGGACAGCTCAGTGATGCAGTGGTAGTGTTATTGTCTCACAGTAAAAGGTTCTCCGGTTCGATTCTTGGCTGGGGTGCCTTCTGTGTGGAGTCTACATGTCCTCCCTGCATTCATGTGAGTTTCCTCTGGATGCTCTGGTTTCCTCCCATGTTACAAAGACATACATCTAGAGCATTTCTCCCCAGGCCTCCACTGAAAATTGGCTTAGTTCCAAGTCGGACTTTCCCAGTTAACAAATGTTAAATAAATAAAAATCTTTTCTGAACATCAGAAAACTGGGGAAATCCCACTTAAAGTGTTTTATCATGCAGACCACTTTATCCCCAAAAGAAAATTGTTCTATATGAAAATCAGGGGACAGTGAATCTTCCTTATTAGACCCAAAGGTGAGAGGACAGTGGATCTGGGAGGAGTTTGCCAGGTGAGAGGATAGTGGATCTGGGAGGAGTTTGCCAAAGACATCACCAAAATCCAACAATTCATCAGAAGAATCATATTCCCTAGGCCTTTTAGAAGTGGTGAAATACCAATGGGCAGAAGCAGGGACAGAGAAACCTTTTTGGGGTTTCAGGGCCATTAGGGCATTGAAAATCCCCTGAGTAAAGTCCTGCCACTCTTTGTAAGGATCCTTAGCTGCAGAAGCCATGTTTTTTCCTGATTTTTTTTAAAGGAAATTCTGCTTTAACAAATCTAGGAGGTTCAGACCCCTGTCTGTATTTGATGATGGTACCAGACACCTCTTCCCTAGCTAATATTTGGGGAATCCCCCTAGGTCCCACAGATATAATCAGCCATGGTTCCCCCTCTATATCTGCACCAGATGCATACACAGCCTCAGCAGACGTGCAGGTAGATATCTTTGTGTCGGCCTCCAAGTGGGTCGTGGCAGAGAGAACTGATGTTGGCACCAGATGGCCCTCAGATTCTTCACCCAAACCAGAGGAGACATCTGGTGGAGGCTGGACAACAGCAGGATCAGTACCTGCCTTTTTGGATTTTTTCTTAAGTGGCGGCTGAACGTAATGGCAGGCGGATTTGGCACATGGTACCCTGAGCCAAAAGCTTCAGACACTGGTTTTCTAAATAAATACAGAGGGACAGTATATGACTGTGGAGTGCCTTAGGGACAAATGCCTAAAAAAATCTCACACTGCATATGGTCATGTGTAGAACCCAAACAAAAACAAAAAAGACACCTCTCATGTCTATCTTTATGTGGAATCTGCCTCCCATGAATCTACCTCCCACACTATTATTTCCCCTTCCTGGATGACATGAAAACAAACTACAAGGAAGAAAAAGAAAAGAAGGAACCCCAATGGGGCAGTGCAGATGAACTATCTCAGTGAGCAGCATACAGTCCAAATTCAGAGGTAGCATTTGGACTGACAGCAAAGAAATTCTGAGGATTAGGCAGCCTTACATCATATATGTACCTTATACATTACACATAGGACATGCATCTGACATGTGACAGTCGGCAGGTGTATAGGCTTTGGTATGCTGGCTGGATGTTTGGCAATCCTCAGCAAGATATCCCAAGAGTAAAGAATAATGCAACAGTAATAAGGAAGGACATTTGCTTTTAAAATGACAATATTCTATTCTTAAAGTCACCACTGTGCATTCATGAATCACATGAAACCACCAAACTGCATTCACATTTCATGTAAGCATTCAAAAAAAAACTATTGCCACTTTATCTTTAATTTCTGTGGCTGATTATAAAAGCCACTGTTTTAAATCATTTGTTAGATTAATTATTTTTGTAATATTACCATAAACTAACCATTTCAAGTCATGTTTACTATTTACTTACTAAAAGACTTACCAGGAGGCTGTTCCAGGTGTCCTCAGTTTGTTGAAACCCCACTTCGACTCTCAGTTAATCAACACTCAAAATATCGAAATCACACTTCATCAAAGCAGCGGAACAAGGAAAATTTTCCCACGGAAAGTAACCAGTTACCAAAAAAGAAACAAAACCTAAACTGCATCATCCCTAATGCACCCAGATGAGGGCTATGCCCTCACATCTCCCAATGTGGGGGGGCTGTGCCCCCATACCTCCCTAACTAAATATACCAACTCCAAGATCACACTACAGTTGGGAATAGGGCAAAGTTCACCGTCTCACACAGCAAGTTAATTGCCATGGGAAAATGTTTCTTGCTCTGCTGCTTCAATGAAGTGCGATTACGATATTTTGAGTGTTGATGACCTGAGATTTGAAGAAGTGGGATTTTGACAAAGTCAGGTAGACTCATATATATATATATATATATATATATATATATATATATATATATACACACACACACACACACACACACACACACACACACACACACACACACACACACACACACACACACACACACAAACACACATATATTCCTTTGAATATTTGCAAAATGTTGCATACATAACCGTTTCTGATATACACATCAAATATTGTTGTATGACACATTCTTTTCCACTTACGACTTGTCTCTTGTTGCATGTAAGCACATACCTCACATTTTCCCCATTAATAATATTATGATCTGTGTCTACGTCTATTACTAAAAAAAAAAAAAAATACCGGTGCCATCTAGCACACAGATAATGGATCATACTCTTGGCTATCTCAGCCATTGCCCTTAGGAATGAATGGGCTATAGGGCTCTTGTTCTGGGGTAATGCATGTCAGGATGTAATAATGTGTTGGTAGCACACTCACCTAGCACTCTTGCAGGAAATGCATCTGAACGCTTTAAGAGCAGAGTTCTTGAAAATAGAGTGGATGGGTCAATTGCTTGCTTTCTAATACTAAATACTTCAGTGCTTGAAAGTTAAAATGTTGAATGGTGCATTTCTGGCTTTTTTACACCCTCACAGTACATTGATTCATGAAACTCCCTTTAGTACAAATTTGGCTTATCCATCTCCCTTGAGTTGATAGAATATTATAATGCTATTCAGTCTCTGACATAAGTACACAGTTTCTGCCTGCCATTATTGCTCTGGGCACTATGAATGTTGTATTGGAACTAATTCAAGACCAAACATCTTAAGGAAAACAAAATTTCCATTTTTGCATACAATGCACTGATGAAAATTATACAAAAAATTCAGTCTACATGAATTTGTAATGAGCTTTGAATTCTACTGCAAACAGTTTCAGCTTCAGTTTAATACGGGCCCCTACTGAAATGTTGGCGCTCAAAATGGTGAGTGCTGAAAAGCCAAAAAAAAAAGGCCAAAAACCTGGAGAAAAGCAGGTCTCAAAAATTGCTCTTCTCCTTAAATTTTTTTGCAGGGGAGCAAACTCCCCTGCGCCCCCCAGGTGGATGGCATGCCCCCTACACCTCTGATCTTATATATAGCAACTCTGAGATTGCCATGCATCAGAGAAAAAGGGAATATTCTCAGAAATGGCATCTTGACTTAGTATCTGTAAGTCTGATCTATTGTCCATTCAGTCTCTGTGTTTTGTGACTTGCTCTAGTAGGTCCCGACATTTCAAATAGTTGCCATTTAGGAGGGTGTTACACATAGTTATAAGTATAAAAAAAGAATAGAAAGTGCATGAGTCTTACACTATACCGCCTTATCACTATCCCATTCCTGATCCCTCCAACCCACTATTCTCACTTCCATATTTCTGAGACTCGGGCTCAAACTTGTTTTTCTGTAGCACTCAGAATATGGAGAACAGTTAATCAGGATGACAGAAGCATGCCTCTTAGCTGGCTGAAAGACTCTAAGGTGATTATTAAAAACAAATTTAGACATGTGTCCGAATGACTTTAAGCTAATCAAATCAGCAGGTCGAGCACCAAGCTTAACATAGATCTTAAGAGAATTGTATTTTCAAAATACTGCAAAAAATTCTCCTGTACAATCAAAAAAAAAAAAAAAATGACACGGTGGCTTTTAGTTCTTCTTCCTCAAATGAGATTCTCTTTTATTGTGCAATATTTTTCAGAAGTTAGGTGAGTGCACTTGCAGCACTCTGGAATTAAGATTGCAAGCTTACATTCACCCAGCTAATCTCCATTACCATAAGGGTGTCTATAAAATTCCCTCCTAATAAATTAAGACAAGTCACATAGATAAACCAATCTGTAAAAACTACAAGAAAATGCTGGCTAGGCTTTTCGCTGTGTGATTCCTTAAAAACTCTTGTGCTAGAAGCTCATCTGATATATGCAAATGAATCCATTAAGGATATCCTGTGTTTAAGATATGTGGATCTTGCATACACTGTCGTGTTATTACACCCCTGAGGGTGTAAAAGGTTGAATTGGAGATCATGGTCAGAAAATTCATGTTTGTATTAAAAAACATAAACAAAAATGAGCATTTTTCAATCATAAAAGTCCATGCACTTTCACAGATCGCTTTGTCAGACCTAACTTCTGTCTACAGTAAGACATTAAGTGCCTGTCTTTGGGAGTGATAAACAAGATTTCAATGACTGAGCAGGTAAAACAGTCCCTTTTATTGTCAGTAATAGGTGTGATGGTGAAGCTACTTAGGTTTAGCATGCTGGTTATGGATATGTGAGAGTTCAGTCCTGGGGCTCTGCTGGCATTGAGCCTAATCTGCCATTCGAGTTCTTGCTTCTCTAAGTAATCATTCATTGGTCCTTGAAGCTCGAGCCCCTGGACTGAACTCACCGTTTTATTTAAGTTTTTTAATACAAACATGAATTTTCTGACCATGATCTCTAGTTCAACCTTTTACAAACCCAGGAGTCTAATAACAGGATAGTGTATGCAAGATCTGCATATCTTAAACATAGGATATCCTTAATGGGTTCATTTGCATGTATCCAATGAGCCTCTAGCACAAGAGGTTTTAAGGAATCATACAGTAAAAACCCTAGTCTAGCCAGTTTTTTCTTGTAGTTTTTACAGACTGGTTTATATATGTGACTTGTTTTAGTTTATTAGGAGGGATTTTTTTGCAGACACCCTTATGGTAATGTTCATCAGCTGGGCTAATGTAAGATTGCAATCTTGATACCTTGACATAACAAGTGTGCTTACCTAACTCCTGAAAATATTGCACAATAAAGGGAATCTCATTTGAAGAAAAAGAACCACAGAGTCATGGTGTTCATTTTTTTTTTTTTAAATGGAGAATCTTTTGGCATCTATATCATAACATCGACAGCTTAGGTTGCCAAATCCAAAATCATCGACACCTAAGTGTTGAAAGCTAAAAGCAGCGAACGGCCAAATTATCAAATTCTTTCCTAGGGAAATAATTCACTTGTCTGTCAGCAAACAAAATAAACAAACACACCCAAACATAGTGAGGGGCATCACCGCCCCCCCAACTTAATATACCAACTCCGAGACCTCTCTACATTGAGGAAAGGGCAAATCTCCAAAAACAGCCATGCAAATTCTTTCCCGAGGAAAGAATTTGATGATGTAGCCATTTGCTATTTTAAGCGTTCAACACTTAGGTGTTGATGAATACGAATTCGACAACCTAAGCTGTCGACAAAACAATAGGGAAACATCTTTTGCAGTATTTTGAAAAATAAAATTCTCTTAAGACCTATCTTAAGCTCGGAGCTTGATCTGCTGGTTTGATTAGCTTAAAGCTATTTGCACACATGTTTAAATTATTTTGGTGGTATCAGTACAAGATACATGCAAGGGAGACCCTTGGGGGGGTTCCTATCACGTAGTCAAACTTTTACAAGTTCAAACCTCATATTGTCAAGACCATAAGTTCGAATTTGTAAAAGTTTGAGCATTTGAATGGAAATCTCCATAAGGGGAGGTTTCCATTTTGTTCAATGGGGTGCAATGTCGGAATTGGTATATTTAAGTAGTGGGGGATGTGGGGGGTGCAGGGGGGGTTTACTCCCCTGCTTAAAACAGTTTATTTTGTTTTCCGTTGTTTTTTTTTTTTTTATGCATAGTCTAAGTTTTGTAATTTTGAACATAATGGTTTGAACATTACGTGTTCAAAGTTATAAGACTCTGACTATGTGATATAGACCCGAGCCTTGGGGTACTGCTCTGATCATAGGAGCTTCCAGGAGCTAGGACAAAAAATCAATATTAAAAACAGGGAAGAATAAAAATATATATATATAAATGGTCTCTTTAAAATGCAGATTGTCAAAGGGCATACAATGCAGGAGCAGCGCTTGTTTTCTCTGTAAACTTGTTCCTAGGCAAAAGCATTATATGCAACACTGACACAGTAATAATGAGCTCCTTTTCCAGCAATCTACAATTGCATTTTAAATGTTGCCTGCTTCAGTCCAAATACAAAGCTTCACAAGGGAAATACAAAATCAATTTTTTAAAATTTATTTTCATTTTGAATTTGTTAAGTGGGGTAGAGCTCTATTACAATAGACCTTCTTCTTCTTCTTTCGGCTTTTCCCAGTTAGGGGTCGCCACAGTGGATCACCTGTCCGTTCATGATTGGCAGTGGAGTTTTACAGTGTCGAGTTGCCAGCCCAGCGCCCAACCTTCCACAAAAGGCACACACATGCACACACCCATACCTAGGGCCAATTTAGAGTATCCAGTCTACCTACAGCATGTCTTTGGGATGTGGGAGAAAACCGGAGCACCTGGAGGAAACCCACGTGACCACAGGGAGGACATGCAGACTCCGCACAGAAGGCACCCCAGCTGAGGATCAAATCGGAGAACCTCTTGCTGTGAGGCGGCAATGCTAACCACTGCACCACTGTGGCCGCCCTATTACAACAATAGACCTGTGGAGCAAAAATGAAAATGTAGGATTTTATAATGAACTCTGGCTGTAGG
>NC_056747.1:676775502-676805502 GCF_019279795.1 Protopterus annectens | reverse complement strand
AATTTCTGCATGCTATAAAATAAAGTTTTTTTCATTTATTTTCAAGTGTAAAGGGGATACTAAAATAAAAAGGTGCCCCTGTTTTTTCCCTTCTTTTCTATTTCTCCTTGTTCAATTTTAAGAAATGTAAGCACTGCACTGTAAAAAAAAAGGATATAAGTCTGGTCAAGAGAGTATGATACAAGGAAAAAAATTATCATTCTTGAATAGGGAATGACTGGATTAAGGTTCTTGACCTGCTCTAATAACAAGTTTTAAGAGAAAGCAAATAAATAAAAAAGAGCATTGAATATAATAAAACTTTCCTCTAGCAATAAATAAATGCTTGTTGAAGCAACTCTGTATCTGGTTCTCAAGTCCCCATGGAGACAATCTGATAAAGAGCAATAAAAACAGAAAACATCTTTCTTTCAATGATCTTGTTTTCTGAAAGCATTCAAGTGTTTTTAGGTTAACCCAAGTCTGAGTGTGACTGCCAGTTTGGGACAATTGATCCTATTAGGAGGGTAAAACTTCAATATTTGAAGATGTGCATAGTTTTGTGTGTTGATATTAAGTTAATAAGTTTTTAGAATGAATTAGGGTGTATTTGTTTTTTTATTTTTGAGGGCTTTCAATAAAACAAAAAGTTTTGTAAGATTTGACATGACCTGTATAAAAGGTCAACCTGCCAAACATTTGTGTGTGCATTTAACACAAAAGCTGGAACTAGATACATAACAAATATGCTATTATAAACTGAAGGTGGGAATAATAACTTTTTAACATAATGATGCTTTCAATATTATCTTTAAATGTTAATGGTCACACACACACACACACACACACACACACATGTATGTATATATATATATATATATATATATATATATATATATATATATATATATATATAAAGAAAGAGTTGTGAACTATATTAAAAATGTAGAGTGCAACTAGCTATGCTACAGCAGAAACATTTGGAAAGAATTGAACAAGTGGTTTTGATTAAAAAAAGTTTTCAGGCTGGTTATTCAGTGGAATACCTGGGACAAAGGGAAATAGTAGGACTTGTATTAATTGAAAGAGGAGCTCAAATAGTGATAGAAGAGAATAAAAAGATAGTAATGGTAGATTTGTAGTACTAAGGGGCTATTGCCAAGGGAGGATGATTATACTGGCATGCATTTATATTCCACCTAAAACTGCTATAATGGAGTTAAAAAAATTTGGGAGAAATAATCAGTTTTCAGCAGGGAATATTACTTATAGCTATGGACTGGAATTTGATTGGCAGCAGTGATGATGTGTCTGAGGGACCCACAAGGAAAATATAACAAAGAAGGGTAGAGTTTTGAAAAAAATATGAAAATAATTGGCATGGAAGATGTGACTTCAGTAGTAAGAGATCAGAGTGAATTTACATATTCCTCAAGATACAAACACTGGGCTGGGCTAGACAGACCTTGCATTTCACAGGAACATGTGCATTTAATTGAAAGTTTTGATATGTATCCAATAACTTTTTCAGATAGTGTGCCAATAATAACTAAAATAAAAACACAGGGTAATGAAATAAAAAATGACACACTGGCATTTCCCCACCTATCTGCTGAAAAGAGAGGAATGTACGGAATGGGTAGTGGAAACTATTCAGGAGTTACTGGATAAGACAGAAATTTCTTCTGAAAATACAGCTAGGAAGTGGGATAAAATTAAAGTGGAGTTTAAAAATAGGGTGAAAATAAAAGGAACAGAGAGATGGTTAAGAAGACATAGGAATTATTTAGAGGGACCGACAAATATTAAAGTATTGCAGAATAGGGGGAATCTCACAGAACAAGAAGAGGAACAGTTGTAGAATGCTAAGCAGAAAATAAAAGATTACCACGATAATATGAATGAGTTTAGAAAGATAGCTGTTAAGTAATTGTTTTTGATAATAATACCATTGCACAAAAACTTTTAGAGCAACAACTCAGGCAACATAAAGTAGAAGGGGTTTTTGCCAAGCTTAGCAAGCCTATAACAAGGAACAATAGATACTGTAGAGGTACTAGAGATATTTTAGAAATTTCATGAAAGTCTGTATAAAGTAGAAAATATGGAGATCCACAGAAATGTACAAATGGACATGTTTATGGAAGAATTAAATATGCCAAGGTTAGACGTAGATTATGCTCAATTTCTAACAAGATAGGATGAAATGAAATAAAATGGTGATGTATAACCAATCAACAGAAAAGTCCCAAGGAATAGATGATATTCCTTTGGCAGTTTGGAAGCTGGGAGGGAACAAACTGATAAAGATCTAGAAGGTTTTGCTTAACAGCATTTTAAGAGAAGAAGAAAAACAAACATCCTGGAAGAAAGCAGGGGTGGCTCTAATACCTAAAGAGGGTAAAGACCCATCAGATCCAGCTTCATGCAGGACCATTTCAGTACTAAACCATGATTACAAAGGGTTTGTGTCTATAGGTGATGCTAAAATTGATAGATATGGATGAATGTGGTTTTGTGGAGGAGAGGCAAACATTTGACAACATTAAGAGAAGATGGATAATCCAGACGGAAGCTGAATATAAGAAAATACCACTGTTGTTGGTGGGTCTTGATGCAGAGAAAACATTTGACAGAGTAAGCTAGGAGTGTATGTGTAGGACAATGGAAGCATTTGCATTCCCTGATAAAATTATAAGGTTGAATAGGAGAATATATGGGGGATTGGAGGTGAAAATTAAAGTGGGTGGGTTCCTCTCTGATAATTTCTGTTTGAGCACATGAACCAGACAGGGGTGTCCTCTATCTTCTTTGCTATTTGCACTATATTTAGAACCATTGGCAAAGAAAATAAAAGACTCAGAAATTCAAGGAAGTAATTGATATGGTAGTCAAGAAAGGTTGGATCTGTTTGCAGATGATACTGTTTTATACCTGATAAAACCAGAAAAGGACATTTCAGTGTTGTAGAACATTTTGAGACAGTTTCAGATCTTTTCAGGATACAAAATTAATGACACTACAACAAATTACGTACTCACACATGAATTGCTTTAGCAATATCCATATTTATGGGGACATGACAAAATTACGTACTTAGGGGTATGGATTACAACGGATTCTGGTATGGCAGCTAAGGATATGTGGGAAGAGACTAAACAAAAGATAATACAAAAACTGAGAAATTGGAAACTCTGTTTTATGGATATGGACAGTAAGATACAAGCAGTTAAAATGTTTTTAGTCCCTTTAGTTTTATACACAGGTCAGGCATATTTTTATCAACCAGAGTAGAAGCCGTGCATAGCAAATAATAAAAAGTTGAAGGATTTTATCTGGGAGGGGAAGACAGCAAGAAACAATTGGGACAAGCGGATTCTTCCAATTAAAGAAGGTGGTTTGGGATTACCTCATTTGAAAGGGTATTTCAGAACTACATAGTAAAATCTTATAATTCAAAGTGGAAAGGGATAATGATAAAACAGGGTGGAAGCTCAAGCTGGGATTTTGGATGCAGAGCCTTAAGGAGAATAACAATAGCCATGCAGAATATTATATTCATAAAGTAGCAGAAAGTATACTAATAACTAAGCCAACATGGGATTGGAGAAAGGAGATTCTGCCGATAGGGATGATTGCAATTAGGGATACAGACAATAGGCAAGAGGGGGCTAGAATTTATTGGAGAAAACTGGTAAAGGAATCAAGGTGTTGGGGAAAAAATAATTAGAACAAGAAAGGTAATAGAATGGGAAGAGGCTAAGAAATTATTTGGAATGCAGGATAGAGATTTCCTTTCTTATTAAGGACTGATATTGGTGTATAGACAAATAGAAAGAAATAGAGGGATCTTAAGTGAAACACCAGCACTGGTAGAGTTTTTAGTAGAATCTAGAATATAAGCTGCTGTTAAAAAGGTAGAGCATACAAAATATTGCAAATTAGAAACTATCAGAGGAGGTCAGAAAGGATTGGGAAGAGAGACTGGATAAGCAATTCACAAAGAAACAATAGGGGATATACGTATGTCTCCCAAATATACAACAAAGTCTAGAAGATTTAGTATCTTTGCTTGATAGTACTTACATAGGTATTTTTATTCCCCAAGTAGACTCCAAAGAAGTTTTCCTCAGGTAGACAGCACATGTTGGAGGTGTGATGGAGAAGAAAGAAGTAATTGGGAACATATTTTCTGGGAGTGTAATGAGTTGGTAGACTTTAAAGATCCCCTGCAGATTGCTCTGTCAGAGATACTGGGTGAGCAAATTGGTGTAACTAAGGAAATTATTTTTTTTTAGAATCGGAATTGCCTAGACATAGTAAGACCTTGCTAAATCTAATTATGGTGGCTACCAAAATAGGAATTACTAGAAAATGATAATCAAAGTCTAAACCAATTTTACTGTAAGTAGTGAATATAGTAACATAGATAAAACAACTGGAACTGGGATCTTTAGAAAAAGGTTAGGAGCAAATTGCATAGAAAAATTGGGAATCGCGGTAACAATACATATAGAGCAGGAATGAGATTTAAAAGAAGGCAGGATTTCAATGAACTTTGTAATGTTTGACTGACAATGACTAGATTTATTATAAGTGATATATAATGTTTGCAACAAAAATTCCATCAATATGGGCTGTGATGTATAATGTTGGCAACTAAAATTATGTCAATATTGTTTGTTTTAATTTTTATTTATTTATTTATTTGACATTTGTTAACCGGGTTAGTCCGACTGGACGAGGCCCTTTTTCAGCGGAGACCCAAGAAGAAGAGCTCCAAAAGTACAGTACAATAGACATTATATAACATAGACAAATGATTATAAGAGAAACACTAGTATATGAGAACTAACAGTAAATAACTAGGTCAGTTGTTTCAGGTGAACAAAATATATATCAAATAAAATAAAATATAATAAACACAATATATACACAAGCTAGAAAAGGGTAAAGAGAGGCATAGAAAATAAGTATTTGGAGTATATGTAGGTGGAGAACCCAGGGTAGGAAGTCATTTGAGAGAACTGCTGTAAAAAAAGCAAAGAGGACTGACTGCAGTCAGTTAGTAGAGGAAGATCTCTTATGTTAGGTCACTACAAGAACATGACCATGATTTACGGAGGTAATCTTTTACTGATGTTTTAAAGATGTTAGGGTTAGTGATGCACCTGACATTGTGAGGTAGTTTATTCCAAGCATTTGCTATGGAATAGCTGTAGAGTATTTTGCCAATATATAGACTTGCAGTAGGTTCTGTTGAGAGCTGCGGAGTGAGCAATTGGGAGTATATGGATGGATAAGAGTATATAGAGAGAGAGAAAGAGAGAGAGAGAGAGAAAGAGAGGGGCAAAAAATTGGTTCATGTAAGACTGAATGGGCAATTAGAAGCTGGGGTAATAGGATTTGGTGATGAAATTCTAGCCACTGCAGACTTTTTAGGGCTAAGCAGTGATGAGTGCTCTATGGTTGGTTGGAAGCAAATCGAGCAATTTTACTGTAGGGATGGATTTATTGTAGGTATACATTTATATAAATGTATGATTGACAGTGTCACATGTGATAATGTTATAAAGATGTTTCTTGTTAAAAAAATGACTGGGAAGAGACAAGGCATCTCTGCTGGGGTGAGTGTGAAATTTTATCTATAACATTTTCATTGGAGTGTAGAAGACCAGTACAAATTTCTGGTCTCGTACACCTCACAAAAGCATCAGCTGTCTCAGCAATGTGGATAGTAGACCTTTCATGGTCACCATCACGGTCAGTGAAAGAATCTTTGAAAGCCTCAGTGAAAACAGGGAGACATAAGAAGCTTCTTTAAAGGTGTTTCTCCCTCAGCCTTGCCTTCCATTCTGATGGTGTTCCTTGGGAAGTAATAAAGGGGACTATCTTTTCAGGGGGGTGTGCATGGTGTTTTTTTACAAAAGACACATGGGGTCAGATTAGAAAGTGATAATCAAAGAATATCTTGCCCTTTTGTTCCCTTGTTTCAGAACACTCGCTGTCCTTGTGATTCATCCCTCCAAACAGAAACCAGCAGCAAGAAATGAGCTGTAAAACCTCCTCAAAAGTGAAATATACAGCCAGATCTGGATGGCAGTTTGGTTCAGAGAGTTTATTCCAGATTCTTTTAAGTGTTATAGTGAACTGGGGACCTCTGGATCTGTCTTTATCTAAATGTCCTAAACACCTCTGTCCTTAAGGTTTCTATATGGTCACACCCTGGTTATTCATTTTTTATGTATAAAGAAGAGACTGGATTTTATGACCTTCAAAATCCTTATCTGTAAATAAAGGTATACATGTGGTCTAGGATGCTCTTATTCTTCTCAGAAGAAGCTAGTGACTCCAGCTTAGGAATCCGTTTTTCAGTCTGATCTCTGCAGCAATGCAGTTCAGCTTCTTGCAGCCTGCAGCCAACAGTCTTATCTAGAGTAGAGTTTCAGCCAAATGGCTGCTCTGGTTTATGGGAATCATGGTGCATTATAAAAAGTCTCATCTACTCTTTCAGCTTCTTACTTTTCTACTCTCCACCCTGAATTCCAGGACCTGTTTATTCTCTTTACTGCTAGAGCTGTTGAAAATGAGCCCACTACGTATGACTTACAACAAAGCACCAAAGTTGCTACATGGATTCTGCTGATTTCTGAGGCCAGATTATGCAATAAAATCCTTAGTGGAAATTGGTGGTGCAATGATGAAGACATCCAGTCCTATGGTCTTTCCATTTTTGATATTTGGGGCTTGAGAGAAAAGGTTCTATTATGAAACACCTACTTCCTGAAAGCTGACAAGCCAAAAGATGAAAAAAAAATGCTTAAACCACTGAAGGGCAAAAAATGAGTCTTAATTGTTTTTTTATTGTACTCTCTGATTTGTGGGGGACAATTCCCCACACCCCCTGGACTTATATATACCAACTCCGCATTTGTACCAACTCGAATAAGGAAGAAATCTTTCAAAATAGGTGAATCATTGCTGGTGCACACTTAAGAAACTGCATCAGCAAAACCTTCCTATGGAAAACAGTGTTTGGGATTATGCCTTTCATTTTTTTTTCTGTGCCACTGACGCTTGAGCAATTTCACCTTGAGCCAACTGTAAGGACATCGAAGGAAAGATTTCTTGTGGCAGTCCCATCATTGCTATCAGATGCAATACAAACAATCCATGGATTTTCCTCCCTTGGAAGCTATGAGTTTTGATCCCTCCTTGAATAAATCCTAGGCATACCTCAACCTCTTAGAGCAAGAAATCTGGACAAAGCCATAAATAAAAGTGGGACAAAGGCCCAAAAATACAGACAATTGTTAAATATTGCTCTTACAAACTTAGAAAGTTGATAGAATAACAGGTTTTGCATTAACATGAATTTTCTGAAGGGTATGAAGTCTGAAACTCAAATGTCTGTCATTATTTTCTAACTACAGTCTTTAATTATTTGGCACTAATTTGCCAAGCAAACACAATTTTATAAAAAAATCAGACCAAAAATATGTGGCAAAAATCTGGGCATTCAGCAAAAATATGTACAGTTGAGAGGTATGAAGATGGGACAGCTTCATAAATACAGGACCATACAGATCAGGACTTCTGGTCCCACTGGGAATCAGCCTTGTACATCATTATGCTAGAGAAGGCACAACTAATCCTTAGAGTTCAACACTTGAAAAAATGGCTTCTCAATGAAGGTGTGATTGTCTCACTGACAACATGTTCCTTGTATGACACACCAACAAAAATAAAGAGACATACTCTTAGCTATTATGCAGAAAGGCCAGCATCTTTTGGAAAGTACCTTAGCATAGGCCTCTCCTCTAACTGCAGTCTATATGCCAAGATAGCTCAGTAGTTTTTTATTGTTTTTCTGTTAGTGGTCTCTGTGCCAGACAGTGGCCTGAACCATCTTTCTCAAAAGATTCCTTTTTGTCAAAAGAGTCTCTTACAGACTACTGAGAGCTGATTAATGCCTGGCATACAAAACATACCTGGACCCCACTCTGATGAAACTTTTGCACATCCACAAAACAAGCATCAGAACTACTAGATCTAAAGACCTACATTTTGCTTACAACATAAAGAGGACATACTGGAGCGACAGGTATGAATCCCAAAGAATTCATTTTCTCTTGTACAGGCTTGCTATCCATGTGAAACAAAGTCCCTCCCTGACCCTCTTTAAACTCAACTTGGAACACTAAATGGGAAATTGAAAATTCACCCCTGGTCTGGTTCCCACATCACCGATAGACAGAAACAGCCAGGAAATCACGTTGTAACCAATAATCACTCCTTTATAAACTTCTAAAACATATATATTTGGGTTGCACAGCTAGGATTATAAAGGCCCTAGTGGTCATTAGCAAGTAAAAGCCTATGAACCTATGAAAAGGGCCTATGGTCTTTTGCTTGCCTAATTCTCCCACTTATTCAAAATATCAAAGTTTTTCTCCCTGATGTATCCTCAAACCCCCTCCTATTACGCACCTACTAGTCCATGTCAGGAAAATGTATGCCAATCATCTTGCTAGCTTTCCTCTACTTCCTGCAGCACTGAATTCCCTTGTGAAAGGAATACTCTGTTTATCCACAGGATTTTCTATTTTATCTACTGGGCAACATTATTCATTCTGTGGTCTCTGTAGTTGACAGTTTGTTTGCTGCAGTTCCCACCATGCAAATAACAAGGCCACAAAGGATCAAGAAATTCATGCCTTATCACAAAAATATGATATAACCCCAATACCATCATCATAAAAATGCATCAAAAACAAAATTTAAACATTTAATAAGCATTAAAAACACATACCAGAGTGATTGCTTTCACCACCTCAAAGGACTTCATCAGATTCTGTCTGCTGAAGTTTGTGCATTTGTAACAAACAAAAGCACTTACTATTTTTAATAAAGGTTCTTGAAGTGTTTTGACTTGAGGTGTATTACAGCACTGTATGTTACTCTGACAGACCTAAGCACTTAAGCAAGGAATTTAAATGGTTATATTATCTGGGACTCAAAACTGAATACATTTTATCATTTGAATAAACAAAACGAATATTTGGAATTTTAGCAGCACATTATTGGAACTATTTGCTGATGCAATCTCTTGTCATTGGGCTGGATAATAAGCTAAGCTGGGTACCTCATGGGTTAATCTGGTGATTTTTTTTAAGTAAACTTCTGTCTTTAGGTTATGAAGAAATGAGGTTTACTTTAGGAAGCCAGTCAGTGGATTATACTGTGAGTAAATGGTATTCAGAGCTAAAGGAAATGCATAAGAAGGACCATACTGCACTTTTTGTGCATTGATTCCTAGTATTACACTTTATACCTGAAAAACACCAGATTCTTGGTGTTCGTACCAGATTAATTGCATGACATTCAGTGAGCACATGACAATGCTTGCTAATTTCTACATTCTTAATATAAGGCTATTGTACATGTTCAAATTTCCTCTAATGCAAGTATTTTGGAGCAATGTCTTATTTTATCATGGCAGAATTTAGTATTTTTCAATTTTGGAAAATTTTATTTCAATAAAAATGGCTTTTCTATTTGTTAGCTTTTTCTGCCGGAACTGAAAAACTCCAGTATCACTCATTTGCAGTAATAGAAACTAGGCAGTTATTGTTATTTGAATGAAAAGTCCAATGACCTACTTTCAGGAAATACCTGGTTTAATACTTTGTTTCACCAAGTAGTGTTTGACAAAGTATTGTTAATCTGTAGTGATTTAAAAAGGACAGCATGAAATAATTCTACGCTTGTTTTGGAATACCAATGCTGAGGAGTTAGAATTAGACCCAGACACACACAACATTTTGTTTGTTTTTAGTAATAACTATGGTGGGGAGCTAATAAAAAGAAGAATATAATTTCAGTATGAAAAGATTAATTTTTCTACAGTTAGATGAAGTTGTGTCATAATATATGCTGCTGATATAGATTTTTATGACTGTTTGTACAGAGTTTATAATGTCTATTCTATATTTTATTAAGAATGCATTTTATTCTTGCAAAACCTGAATAAATAAAATTAATAAAAAAAAACTGCCTTTATATGTGTGCATGTGTTAGTGTAGTTTTATTAATATATAAGTGAAACAGAGCACAGCACTAGCAGTGTGTTTAATTCAATAACAGGCCCATCAGACTGATAAAGAAGGAGAGAGAGAGAGAGAGAGAGAGAGAGAGAGAGAGAGAGAGAGAGAGAGACAGAGAAACAGAGAGAGAGAGAGAGAGAGAGAGAGAGAGAGCATGCTATCACAGCTATTCACTGCACTGAGAAATGACAATCATTTCATTACCAATATGACAAGCTTTTAGATGTTGTGCAGTACCTACCATAGGAATACAGATTCATCTGTTATACATTAGAACTGCCTACCACACTGACAGAAATTAATTCACTCACTGTCCCTTCTGTTAATTTTATAAAGGTAGTAAGGCTATGCAAAGATGTGCTTTTCAGACCTAAAGCACAACTATAGTGACTAACATGCACTCAGCCATCGGCCTCTTGTTCCCCACAGCCCTCTACCTGTGCGTGCACTGGAGCAGTGTAACGTGCACACTGGTATTCTTCATTGCTTGTGTAGTTGGAGAAGACAGATAAATTCGATGGACTAAGTCCACAAGACTTACAGCATGGGATGGCTAATAGGCCAACAGTGTCTTCTGAGGTATGTCTTGAATTACAGAACAAGTTTAACATGCCTGAATGTAAAGCAGGTTCAAACACAAATAACTGTCATTTGGCAAAGAAGCATAAACAACACCTAGATTTTTCCTTGCACTTCCACTGGGACTGTTGCAGCATTATCAGGAGACATTGTGTATAATTAGCACCAGTTTCTAAGAGAATCTAGCTGTACTGTGAACAACAACACTGACAAAGTGTCACAGCACTGAGTTACAAAGAATGCTGAATAACCTAATATAGTCAAAGAACTCTAAACAGTCTAAAATGCAAGTTAAATCCCTGGGAGCACTACAGAGGTAATACACCAACAAAGATATTACCTGGAACTACAAATCTGGCAATGTTGATATAACTGAAAGGCACATTTTGGATACTCAAGATAAGTAATACTATTGCCCAGTTAACATTAATACATGAATATATCAAATATGGTTGCACAAGGCAGTAACAGGATGTGGTGTAGGAATACAGATATATGCCACAATATAATTTTACACCAGCAGCTCTAAATCCTCTGAAATAGACCTCAGTGGCAGACTTGTTGAAAATCTATTTTTCAAATGTCTGTCAGTCCGAATCTTTCACGTTGCAGAACACACCCATAATAATGAGATATTCTAAACATACCCCCCTACAATATTCATTTGATTGAATATATATATATATATATATATATATATATATATATATATATATATATATATATATGTATATATGAATTCTGGCTCTACCTTGGTAAAAAAATACAAATAAAAATTCTTATGCAATTTGCTTACTGTATTAGAGCTTCACTACCACAAACTTACAATTAACATCACTGAAAACAATGCAGTTCCAAAAGGATCAATGCAAATGAGGCTTACTATATATGCATAGCATTTTGTTTTAAATTATAGCATAGAGAAGATGTTCACAGTTTATGGTGATCCTTATAGATGACATTCATAGCTGTCCATAATCATCAAAAGACCAGAGTCTTTTAATCCCAGAAGAAAAGAGTTTTTGAAAGCAGTAACATCTATGAGTGTTATATCACGTACCTGAATGCTCTAGCTTGCCCTTCAATATGTACACTTTCAGTAAGAAGGCAGTTACTGTACAAGGTATTTGTTAACAATGATTTTCAAATGTAAGTGATTACATCAAAATTTGTAACAGTATGCAGTTATACTCTGTCTTCTAGAAGCTGATGTATGACAGTTACATTTGTAATCACATCTTGTGTAATATACTGCAAATGTCTGAAAGCTCATATGTTTACAGATACTATGATGGAAAATCCTTCATGCACACCATGATTAAGGACATTGTATCAGATGATATATGCTATGTATGCTGTGCCAAGGGTATGGTGAGGATTTTTTGAGCTGTACACTAACGTTCGGACTACTACACCCACCAAATTCCTGTGCTGCTAGGCCCCCAACATAACTGCCCTTAATACTTTTTTTTTATTGTATTTATCCTAAATGTAGAATAAAGATACATTACAGCAAGAGTTTCTCCCATTCGATTCTTGGCTGGAGCGCCTTCTGTGTGGAGTCTGCACGTCCTCCCCACGGTCAAGTGACATTTAAACACATGCAAGTAGGT
This sequence comes from Protopterus annectens, assembly GCF_019279795.1. Lineage (NCBI taxonomy): Eukaryota > Metazoa > Chordata > Ceratodontiformes > Protopteridae > Protopterus > Protopterus annectens. Next base: position 676,793,225 of record NC_056747.1, on the reverse strand, counting down.
GCGTGCGTGAATGGGTGTGCCTTCTTTGAAGGCTGGGTGTCGGGCTGGCAACTCGGCACCGTAAAAATTTACTGCCAGTCATTAGTGGACCAGAGTTCTACTGTGGCAACCCCTAACCGGGAAAAGCCGAAAGACTGACTTTCTAAAAGTATTCTGTTAGATCACTAAGCATATGACACTTTGGACCCAGTAATCTTCTTTGCTGTTTTACTTGTACCCTTATAATTTAATTTAATTTGTATACTTTGGATTATATTGTGTATGCTTGGCTACCCAATAGGTTATGTTGCCAGTTTTTGTTTTCCAAGATATTGGGATCACTCTCTTTGGAAATCTTTATGTATATATCCTACTATTGGATGTTCTGGTATTCCACAGGTAGTGCTGTGATACAGATTTGGTTCTCTAGTCGTCCAAGTCTAATGGTGGCTATACTAGCAGTACTGATTACAGCTGACATATGGAGTAGCTTGTTAATATATTCAAATGCTTGCAGTGCAGATCTGTTACTTGGAGTGTCCATACTTCATTGGGGTCAGCACTGAGGCTGAAGCAACAGCTGCCACATCAGTGGGGCTAGGGCACTATAGCTGAGTCATTGCTGTCCATGTATGCAGCCATAGGACGGCACGGGCACAAAGGACACGACCTCTGACACTCAGGATATGCTGGATAACAGCACATCAGATGGCTCCTATGTATGATGTATATTCTGTCTGCCACAGAGGTGTGGGGTTCTATGTAACTATAACATGTATTTTCATCAAGCACATACAGTGTGCTGGGGTGATGGGGAAGTGAAAATCAAGGATTTGTTTAGAATAATGAAGTCTGGAATGTGGAGCACATGCCATCCAGAGGACAGAGAAATTACTCACAAACTGTACACAGAATATGTACTGCAAGTGTGTAGCACACTGTCTGTACTAGGTACATGTGAAATGGTTGTGATCTTCAGAGCTAAGTCAGCTAGTTCCCTTGGCAAAGTCCACATCTGGTAGACCCTACTCATTGAACAAAATGTATTTCAGAATTAGGTACAAAAAAAATGAAAAGTTCTTCAGTTGTACAATTCTGATCACACCCCCTAACAACTTGCATCTGGGGCATGTGGCAGCTGGCCCCTTCTCCCCCACCCTTGCTATGGCTAAGTAACACGTACTGTTCCTTTTAGCAAAACTAATACAATATTCCAAACTGTTAATACATATGATTGAGTTTCTTCATTTGCTAAGGGTAATGCCATATTGTCATCTGTACAATAGCATATTATGGTGTGCTCCAACAATTTATAATTAACCACTTTTTTATGTGCCATCATGTATTGGAATTGTACTTAGAGTGATTTACTCTGTTCTTTGTCTGCATTCTGGCAGTGCAAGCATGCTTTTGGACTCAGAAATATTCTTAAAACATTTGTAATGTTGGCATTGTGCTTTGCTACAATTAAAACAGGGTGGTATCCAGACAGTATATGTAGATGTGCACAGCAGAGTATGAGGAGCAAACTAAAAGTAAGAAAACACAGGAGGAAAACCACAACTTTCATATGTGTTGTGAAATGAGTTCTGATTCTGTCTTGTTGCAGCATGCATTATATATTCAAATGAAGACATTGTGCAACTGTGGCATCACAAGCTGCACTTCCAAAAGTTACCCAGTGGGTGGCAGTCTAATACCATTATGTTACACTATCTCGTCCCATTGCAGGAAAGAGGTTCATTTCATCAAATGCTCACTGATTTCCCTGCCTGATTTACATATAATTGGTACCCCATATTTATTCAAATTTTGTGTCACCAGTGTAAAAGAAAGCAAACTGCAGTTGCCTTCTCTGGCAGCCCTACCTGTTCTAGCCACCTCAGTGGTGAATACCTAAGTGTATATATCATCAGTGCTGTTACATGGCTTCGGAAGTAAGCTTTGGCAAGTTAATGTTTCCAGCTGGCTGACAGATAAGGAAGTGAAAGGCAGCTACTGACTTTTAGTAAAGCGTATCATTGAATCGTTTGATGATTTGCTTCAGTTAGCTCACCATAGCCTCTGACAGATTCAGGCAGATTTTGACACCGCCAGCATATGTTTTAGTCACATCTAAATCTTTGCAAAATTAGGAAGGTGCAGGTAAAAAGAATCAAAGTTTGTGCTTAGAAATTGCATAACCATATAACCCCCCCCCCAAAAAAAAAAAAAAAAAAAAAACAGACTATCTGCACTTGGACATTTAAACCTATTTCCAGGGAAATCACATTACTATACCACTACTTTCAAAATACCATTTATCTCTTATATAATGGTTTAGAACTGATCTTAATACCATCCAAAAGTTCCTTTGCTTATTGGTATATAATTAGTGTCTTTGGAAAGTAAGACTCAGCTGCAATAATAAAAACAAGAAGGGGGCAGTAGGATGTGGAGCAGGAGGAGACCCTTGTGGCATGGACTGAAGATGCTTGACTTAATAACTGCAGTTTAACTGCCAGAGAAACATTTTCCATCAACCTCCCTCCCTCTTCACAAAGCAAGTTAACTGCATGGATACAAGTTATTTAAATGTGGAATTAGCCACTACAAACAGTTTAAGACAGTAATTTTGTCATTTACAAAATTCAGCCATTTAATTTCCAAGTAGTAGACCTGGTTTTGATTATTCCCAGCTGTCTTTGCTACAGGATTTGTAATATCTAAATAAAAGTCTATGTGACAAAAGCTCACCAGTGAACATGTTAGCCAGTGACTCAGTGCTATCAGTATAAGAATTATATTTTGCAGCCTGGATTCATTTTCAAGCTCAGCATGTTTTATTTTATTTTTTTTTTATCACCCTAAGCTGTGATATTTCACTGTGGCAGAAATTACAGGAGCACACCCCAGCAACAACTATTTACTAGAGTTTCTAACAACTCTGTCATATTATGATTTAGTTAATCTGGAAATCCTTTAAGGGGCGTTTACTTGAATTAGTCAAATTTTCAATTGCTAAGAGACACCCATAGACCCATAGAAATGCATTATGGTACTATATGACAGGTATGAACTCCATGTTCAGTGTTCTATGCGCACTGTGTTTCTATGGGTTCAAGACTGGAATGCAGGCCTTATAATAATAGAATAAATAATCTGCACACAGACCATTTGTATTGCATTCTCACAAATGTGAAATAATGACTGCCCATGGCTAATAGCCACAAGGGCAGGCTGGAGATAATGATGCTTATATATGAGTATGTGTAGCACCATTTTATGCAAACATACAATAGAAAGTTCAAAGAATGCAGTAGAAGCACTCCAAACTGACATGGTTGTCAGGGACCGTGGCACCTATGTAGACAGTTTTCTCACCTTTGACCACCATGTTGCACCTGTGGTTAGGAAATTCTTCCATCTAGCACAACTGATATCCAAAGGCATATTATCTAGGTCAAAGGTGATATTGTCGTTTTATACTCTGCCCTAATTAGAGCAATTATTGAGTATAATGCCCCTTTCAACATGTACTTAGCCAAACATATCAGACATCTAGAATAGCCCCAGAGATGCTTGATGTAAAAGATTACTGGCCTAAAAACCATTAACTAACACAATAGATGTGAAGTCCAGTCTCTATACTGTGTCAGCTTTAGATTCATTTGTGGAAATCTATGCCTAGTATTATGAGCCATTAAAGACCTCACCCTAATAGGTGTCTACCCCCACAGGATAAATGCTTCACAAACACCCAAGCTGAGGAATTAAATTTCCACCAACATATCAGTAAAACATACTGGATGGATAGATTCATTATTCAACAGTTACCTCATCTCTGGATCAACTTGCCCTTGCAGGTTATGCAGGGTGACATCTTTGCCTCTTTCAAAATAAACCTTACAGTTACAGGTAGATACTAGGCTAGCTGCCCTTCTGGCCATTTTAAGCCTAGCCAATTTCCCAAAGATATGAATCAAACCCTGTACTTTCTGTCTGAGTGATAACCACCTCAATCATTATTCCAACCTTCCCCAGTTCATTTCTGGCCTGACTTGCCTTTCCCTCCTGTGTAAGCTTAAATGGGAACAAAGCTTTCTCCTTTTTTACACAAACAATTCCTGATAGATCTTTACAACCTTATAACCTCAGATTGCTGCCACACTCCACTGCACTCCACACTTACACATACCACTCACAGATCTAAAATGCAAGGAGTGTGGTTTCACCATTTTCACAAGAAAAATCTGGAAATTCATCCCCACCAGTATAAAGTCTATTGATTCCTTTAAAACCTTCCTAAAAAAACTTTGAAAAGTCCTATGCAATCAGGTCCAATGAAAATCCTTCCAGACTATTGCCATAACTTCACTATCAAAGTGGTACTTGCTCACTTGTTCTCTTACAAGTGACATCTGACTCTTAGAAGTGCCCTTGTGGTTATCCACCACTACCTACAGAGTTTTCAAGGTGGGGTGGAATGGAAGTAGGTTGCCACACTCATATCTATGTCACTTTAGAGTCCACGATCTATCTTACTCCATGTTTATGGAATGCGAGAGGAACCTGTGGTACCCAAAGGAAACCCATGCAAACACAGGAAAGATATGCAGACTCCACACTGAAGACACCCCAACTGGGAATCAAACCAGAGAACTTCTTGCTGTGAGGTGGTAACACTACCTGTTGAACTACTGTGTTGCTATTTTTTCCCAATTTAAAACTATGCTGAACCAGTTAACTATTTACATTGTGTTAATGTTTTATCCTACCACACATACATCTTCCTGTTCTGCTTTTACCTCTCCATCTCTCTAAATGTGAAAGTATGAGGAATGTTTTGTCTGCAGCTTACTCTTCTTCTGGATTTTTCCTGGTTAGGGGTCACCACAGCGGATCACCTGTCCACTCATGATTGGCAGTGGAGTTTTACAGTGTCGAGTTGCCAGCCCGGCACCCCACCTTCCACAGAAGGTACACACACGCACACACTCACACCTAGGACCAATTTAGAGTGTCCAATCCACCTACAGCATGTCTTTGGGATGTGGAAGGAAACCGGAGCACCCAGAGGAAACCCACGTGACCACATACAGACTCTGCACAGAAGGCACCCCAGCCGAGGATTGAACCAGAGAACCTCTTGCTGTGAGGAGGCAACGCTAACCACTGCACCACGGTGGCAGCCCTATTGTGAGGAAAACTTTAAATTTAGTTGTTTTACATTGTGCAGGTCACAATTCATTGTTTACAATGTTTGTATGGCTCAGCTGATGCTTCTTCCAGGGCAATAGTCACTGGTATTGTTTTGTGGAGGTTTGCCTGGCTGTGTTCTCAGAACCTCTTGATGATGTGAAAAATTAGATTTTAAATTCACCTTTGGATAGACATTTAGTTCCTCTGCTGTGAAGGTTATCAAAAAGTGTGATGAAAGGGATCAGTTGATATAGGGAATATCTAAGATTTTCAGCCCTTGTTTTCTAAATGTTCTAAGGGATTCTCTAACCCTTCAACCAGCTTCAGCAAAAAACAAAATAAACAGTATCAAAATGCAAATAAACAGATGTTTAAGAAGAAATGGCAGGAGGGTTCTAAAACAAATTCAGCCCCCCCCCCCCAAACCAAGGACAGTATAACAAGTCCAAATGGCTATTTACGGGAATGTGTCCCCCCCCCCTTCCCTGGCAGTCTCTTTTCCCTTCTAGAAAGTCTGAATTTCCACTGTTCTTTGTGGCAACAGATAGTTTAAAACAAATAGGTTCTGAAGATCGTTCATCAAGGTTACAGATGGCAGTGAGAGGAAATCCTTCTTTTCCAGGGGGTAAATCCTCAACCAACAGACCAGACTCCTCTATTCCCCCCATCCTGCAACACATGCTGTCTCAGGGAATGATGAAACCAGTTCATCCTTCCCAGCTTGGCAAATGTTTTAATTCAAGGATGTTTTTAGTGCCAAAGAAAGAAAATGCTTGGAGACCAGTTCTGGACCTTTCATTCCTATGTTTGTGATACAGCCCAAATTCAAAATGCTGTCATTTCACAACCTATTACCTCTTCTTCCTCATTTACATTTCCTGGTAACACTTGATTTAAAAGATGCTTATCATCACATTCCTATTTATCCAGATTTCAGGTGTGTCTAAAGGCTTTGTGCATCTGAAACACATTATGAGTTGTCTACCTTATCCTTTGGACTATCCACTGCATCACGGGTGTTCATAAAGTGTCTAGCTCCAGTTATAGCTCATTGTAGGCTACAGAGTATCCACATATTTTCAAATTTATATGACTTATTTATCTTTGCAGGATATTTTTCAAAGTGTCAGGAATATCTCACTTGAGTGAGAGACCTCTTACACAAGTTGTGATTCCAAGCGAACATTCAAAAGTCTTTTGACTTCTTCAAACAGGGCTGTTTCACTGGGGTGTTAGCTGGACACCTCAGTTCAAAGAGCTTTTCTTCCACAGGAAAAAAAATAGCTCTATATCTAACGTTTTCCACTCAGATTTTGGTCACTGTGAGAGAATACCTCAGGATTTTGAGTCTCATGGCATCTATGATTCTCATGATAACCCTGGCAGGACTCCATGTAAGAAAGATACAATGTTATCTGATGTCTCATTAGTCTCAGAACCAACATCCTTTATCTTTTCAAATCCCAGTACTCTACAGGCATCCTACAGAGCAAATCTGCATGGCAGACAAGATGGGAAGGACAAGGGTTGGCCCACATCAAAGGACACTAGATCAGGGGGTCTTCCAAGATTTAATCTATCTGTGGACAGTTTCTCAAGTAGACCTGTTTGTTTGGTGTCTGAGCAATCAACTGTCAAACTTCTGCTCCAGGACTCCATGCGAGAAGACTTGGAAGACAGATGCCTTTACTTTCCTTGGAAAGACATGCTCTTGTATGTTTTTCCACCATTTCCCCTGATATCCAGGGTACTTCTGAAGATTCAGAAGAAATTCCTCAAGATTATTGTAGTGACTTCCTTCTGGCCCAGGCAACAGTATCTCTCTTCATCTGGAAATGGCCATGGACAATTACCACAAGCTTCCTCACAGAATGAATCTACTGGTACAGGATCAGGGGAGTTTAATACAACTTGACTTGAATCAGCTTCACCTGACTGCCTGGATGAGAGGGTCTTGTTTCCCTTTAGGTACCTGTTTACTGAGGACATGCTGCAGGTACTAATGGAGGCAAGAAAGCCTCCTGCTAGAAAATCATATATTAGCAAATGGAAAAGGTTTTCTATTTGATGGCAACAGCGTAATCAGCACCAGTTCAGGGCTAGTGTTTCTTTGGTTTTACAATATGTGTGTGTGTGTGTGTGTGTGTGTGTGTGTGTGTGTGTGTGTGTGTGTGTGTGTGTGTGTGTTACTATCCTTTGGCTTTTCTTACTCCCCATCAAGGATCATTTATCAGCCATTTCAGCATGTTTGCAGATGGATCCTCCTTTTCCAATGCATTCTCATGCCAGAATGTTTTTGAAAGGGGTTTGCATAAGAGGCCTCCAGGAAAATTGGTAGCCCCTTGTTAGGATCTTAATTTTGTATTAGGGAAGCTAACACTTGCTCCATTTGAACCAACTCTTCTAGCTGACTTGAGGTTCTTAACATGAAAAACTGTTTTACTCATTGCTTTGACCTCTGCAAGATTATCTGAGTTGGAAGCTCTTATGGTGAGTCAACCCTTTCAAGTGGTGGATCCAGGTTTCCTTTCTTCCCGTGGCACAATCTTCCTGAGGCACAATAACTTGCTGGTGGGAGACACATAGGACATCTGAAGACCAAAAAAAAAAAAAAAAAAAGAATAGGATGCATGGTATTGATTCATCCTCAATCTGTTCTTAAACATGAAAGATCATTTCCCTGTATTTCCTTATGAAAAACAATAATTGCAACATCTAATGATGTACTTACATATTTTACATATCCTGGCAATGTGCAAACAAAGAAGAATAACAATTTATCATGCTCAAGGATTATGGTTTAAATGAACTGTTAGTATGTAATATAACAAATCAAGTCAATAGCTAACAACAGAACCGAAGTAAGAGAATGGCACAGACATATGTTCCTCAGTAAAAAGAGAAAACAAATTTCTTAATAAAAATTCAAAAACAGCAAGTTGCACACTTTTTGCACTGATCTGAGATTTGAATTTAATTTAAAACTTACCTCCTTTGAAACACAGCTGCAAAAAGAATTTAATTCCCTCAATTCCTTGCTTATTAACCACAAACTAACACAACCCCACAAACATAAAATGCATGCTATTTGGCACTATCAAAAAAGTAAAAAAATCACCGTCATTCATTAGCCCAGAGATGTATCTCAACCCATGCCCTCTCAATTTTTCAGCTCAAAGAAATCAAAAACAAAAATACCAAAATCAATAAGAGATTTTAAATATTTCTCTTATATACTTATCAAATTGCCAGAAAAGCAAGGTTTACGTTAGAATGCACTTTCTGAAGAAGGTGAGTCTGAAACTCACATGCCTGACATTATTTACTGGCCACAACTGGCAGCAATATGCCAGTAAGTCTCATATTTTACAATGAACAGATCAAATACCTCTCAATTTCTTTGCTCAAGAATTCTGGGCAAAGCTAAAAATAATAGGGGGAGGCAAAATGAGACAACTTTTAAATATCATTTTAAGTATTTGTTAGACAGGTAACCCCATTAAAAGTGTCTCTTTTCAGTGGTGAACTTGGAGCACTGACTGGTTAACTGACTAGCTCAAACTCACTCAGTAGGCAAATGGAGATGAATTCAAACTCTGTACATTTGACTACAGGAAGCAGTTTGTTAATATCTTAGAGCCTTAAGTGTCAGATAACTCCATATCAGTTAAAATGTTAACAAAACAATAAGTGTTACATGGGCGTGTGTTTTCTGAACAGTAAAAACTAAGACACTTTAATGATAGGCATTAGTGACTGTAATCCTTGGTGATTTACCAAAAAAAAAAAAAAAAAGAAGTTGGTGAGGGATATGCATAAATATGAGGTAAAATCAGATGTGTTTTTCAAAAATCAGAGACAGGTAAGAGGCAATCTCCATCGATTCACTTAAAAAATTAACAGAACAGGTTATGTATCAACATTCATTTTCTGAACAATAAAAACTGTGAATCTCTAATGTCTGGCATGACTGACTGACTATAAACCTCAGTTAGTTTTAACCTTCACTGATTTATCAGAAAATGAGGAAGGTGAGTGAAGGTCTTGCAGTAAATGCAGAGGCTTAAGACTTTAAATTTGTAGTGAAGGGCTTCCTGTCTGTAGTCATGGGTACAGGGTTTGATTCTTTCTGCCTTCATCTGCCTTCTGTGCAACTCAGAGCTTCTGAAAATTATTAGCAAGTGCAGCAAATGTTTTCAGTGAAAAAATATTCTCATTCTAATTATAATTTCATTACTATTACATAGGGATCCGTGGCACAGATGGATCATGTTCAAATGGGGCCCTAGGTAGGATAATGGACCAGGGCCTCCCTGCCATACCAGTATCCTATTACATGGTTGTTTCTCCCCAGTTACACTAAAACACTTGTTCTAACTTGTCAAACTGCATGCCATTTTCATCTTTACTTTTACAATGATCCATTACAAAAAAATATGGCGAAGTAGAAAGAGATATTTTGGGATAGTAAAGTGTATAATTAGTTGGGAAAGTTTGGCTGTTAATACATTCTAAATCAAATAAGAAAGAGTTAATGGAGCACATAAAGCAGGTCATAGTAGCATAGTCACAAGGCCTTTGAGATAGTATATTCCAAAGGTGCAAAGCCAGATAAGCAAATGGTTGAACTTCAAATGTTTCTAACTATGCTGAGGAATTACTAACTGCCTCAGGATGATGGAGCACAAAGCTTGTATGGGTAATTAAAAATGAATTCCTTCAATTAGAAAGGATCTAGGTCATGCAGGAAAAGAAAAAAAACAGCATCAAGATTTTAAAAATTAAATAATATTAAACTGGATGCCAGTGCAACCTTCACATCATACATGCAATACATGGGTAATTTTAACTACCAGTAAGTATTGAAGCTGTGGAGTTTTGAATGCCAATCTTGGTGTCAAAAAGCTAAAAATAAAGGGCATTACAATACTAAGGTGAGAGGAGACCAAGGCTGGCATGACATTACAAGACTCAAGGAAAATGCATCTGATCTCCTTCTCTCTCTCTGGTCGTATAACGTAACCTCTTCCTACACTACTTCTCTCTACATATCTTGCTCTGACTCTGCTTTTCATTATGATTATTTAAGCCTGTCTGTTCTGATGGCCATTCTGTACATAATACATGTATATACTGCGTTTTGTCACTCAGTCTGTATATAATGTCATTTATCTATTGCCTTTTATTGTGTTTATACCCTCAAGCCAACTCTGATATCCACTTTAGAAAGACACTCACACACGCACACACACACACACACGCACACACACACACACACACACACACACACACACACACACACACACACACACACACGCACATATATATATATATATATATATATACACACACACACACACATGCATATACACTTATATACTTTTGTCATTCGCTTTGTATATAATGTCAAGTATCTGTTGTGTTTACTCCTTGACTGTAACCAGATAAAGGCCTAATGGGATCAGTACTCTACCCCATTTAACAAATTCAAAATAAAACAAAAATTAATTCTAATGACATTCCTCAGACGGAAACAAGACAGATTTATCACAATACTGTCCTGGTCCCAAATCATTAGCTAGTTATTGAGAATAACACCAAGGTTATGCACCTTTGATACAATAAATAGCTTATTGCCAGTATACATAATAAATGCTGGGAGTGACAGAGTAAAAGAAAAAGAATCTTTCAAGGTTTCATGCGTGGCCATGGCCTCTGTCTTGTATACATTCATTTTCAGCTAGTTACTCTTACTCCAATGATATGTGGCCACCGAATCACCAGAGAAGGATACACATGTGTTATATGCTGCTAAAAGATGAAGAGGTTCAGCTAAGTGCCATCTACATAACAATGTCATGATAAACATCACTTTCTAACTGTATCTCCAAGAGTATGAATACTGAATAATAACTGGCCAGGATTGAAACTTGTAATAGCCTACATTCTAAAGGATAGGATCAGAAGTTACTCAGTTCAAAAACTACTCTTTGGGTACAACCAGAAAGGTAGAAGGTAAACCAGGCTAAGACAATAGGATAAAGACCATGATAAGAATGAAGATGTTCAAAAAGAATACCATGGATCATAGTGGGGAATGGCGCTGAGTGGTCAAGAAGAATACCATGGTCCATAGTGGGCAATGATGCTGAGTGGTCAAGAAGAATACCATGGTCCATAGTGGGCAGTGCTGCTGAGTGGTCAAGAAGAATACCATGGTCCATAGTGGGCAGTGCCACTGAGTAGTCAAGAAGAATACCATGGTCCATAGTGGGCAGTGCCACTGAGTGGTCAAGAAGAATACCAGGGTCCATAGTGGGCAGTGCCACTGTGTAGTCAAGAAGAATACCAGGGTCCATAGTGGGCAGTGCTGCTGAGTGGTCAAGGAGAATACCATGGTCCACAATGGGCAGTGCTGCTGAGTGGTCAAGAAGAATACCATGGTTCATAGTGGGCAGTGCTGCTGAGTGGTCAAGGAGAATATCATGTTCCATAGTGAGCAGTGCTGCTGAGTGGTCAAGAAGAATACCATGGTCCATAGTGGGCAGTGCTGCTGAGTGGTCAAGAAGAATACCATGGTCCATAGTGGGCAGTGCCACTGAGTGGTCAAGAAGAATACCATGGTCCAAGGCTGGTGTTTATTGAGGACTAGAATAATGTAAGCCTTCTTTTAAAGAGATGGAAAAGTCAGGAACTCAAAAGAGGACACCAAGATCTGATAGTGAACTTATCCCAGGTCACTCAGGCTTGTAATAAGCAACCTTGAGAAAACAGGAATCCTCAAAAGAATTAGTGGAATCAGGAGGCCAAGCAAGATTAGCAGATTTAGAAGTCACAAATGGCATTGTAAAATGAAGGTGGGATGTCCTTGTAGAATCAAATGTAGACTGCTCACAGAAGAATTAAATGAGTCAGACACGACATCTCCATCAGGAGTAACAGAGTCCGTGAATGCAGCAGAATTAATACATTCAAAGATCAACTCAAAACACACTACTCACAAACTCAAGGTATTAAAGGATGAACATACCATTAAAAAGTTTCAATTTACCAAGGACAAAAGTTTCCCTCTTTTTTTAATTTACATGTTTATTAAAAAATAGAAGGAAGAAAAGAAAAGGGAAGGAGACTGATGGGGACCTGGATGCTTATTCCTATTATAATTTGTTTTATTAATGTGCCCCACTTCCTGACTCCAGACCCATATTACTGGCATTGGGCTGTGTAGAAAACAGTTTGCATTGTTATTTTTGCAGGGATAAAGTTGAATTTATTTCATTACATTACTCTAGCAAGTGCAAATGCAGCTTGCTTTTGCAAGTTGCAGTACAACATTTATTTTTTTTTTTTAAAGACTCCATCTATTAGGAGTCCTCTCCTAAGACTGGGCAGTGGAAACACTGTGTTTTTGCAACTTGGCAACAAACAGAAAACAAGTGGCAGGCATTTAAATGCAGGTTGTTAAGTACTGTCAACAGACTATCCCTGCAGTTTGCAAAGTCTGTTCCACAGCAATCTATGCCATTGGGGGAGCAGATCAAATGATGACCAATACCTCTCAAACATTGGATATCTACACAATGACATCATAATACCTCCCACTTATTTATTAACAGTTTATTCACAGATTATTTGCCACCAGCTATAGCATGCTGATATTTTAGTGTGTTCTCACCATGTCTCTCTGCAGTAGTTAAATCCAACTTTTGCAGTTTTAGAAAAATAAAAGCACCACTAATGTAAAGATGTTTTGCTTATCTTTCTTTAAACGATAAATTAAAACTGTCATCTCGCAATTAACAAGAGACTTATTTAACTGCGAGACAAAAGTGCTGAACTGTTAACAAAGGAAAGCTCAGCCAAATAATTCCACATCACTGGTGTTTTCATTTTTCCTAAGTTTTCAGATATACCTTTCTTCCAAAGTCAGTGTTTCTGTTTTTATTTTTCCACTCATGTTAACAGTCAGTGGCTGCATAATTATAACTTTGGCAAATTATTAGCATTGTGAGTCACTGTAAAATTGGGTTAGTGCACAATTCTGATTACATGCTATCTTAAAATGTCATTGGAAATAGTATACTTATGGTGTCTTGTCATTAATTATACAGATATGAAAATATATACTGTAGTGGATTAACTCTGAGTCCATTAAACTTGCTTGTGTGCTCAAGTGATCACATCATGAGCTGATAAAGAAGAGCAGCTGGAACTGAATGAATGTGGAGGAGCCTGCCATAACTGAAGGTAAGAATGTTGTTGGATTCACTCGTGGTTCCATACAATTCCAGAGATATAATGACTTAGTTTTCACTTATCACTTGATTCACAAATGGTGCGCTTTCATGGTAGTCTCAGTCTCCTGTGATTCTCATGCTAATAGCGGATTGGCTATAGAAAGACTGCCCCTGGCTACTAGAAAAAAAGCTGCAGATGGTCTAAAGACTGAATTTTGTGGTGGCATGTTATTTAACATAGTCATATTTTCTGCCAAGTACACGGCAGTTGAGAGACATACTGACAGGTATGGGGAAGGAGTTCGAAAGTTTGCATGGAATTAGACAAAAAGGAAGATGTGGGAATGATAATGACATAAATATTTGTATTTTTTGCTTTAAATATATTAATGCAAACTGGAACTGTTACTAATTGATTGTCCCCACTGATATAAGTGGAAAAGATCAAAGATTATCAAGGTTAGCACATGAAGTAAGTTGCTAATTTAAGAAGGAGGTGTTGGCTAGGGAAAATTGGACTCGGGGGGCCCTTCAATGTTTTTAAATATCCTGTACTATTGCTTGCTGATGTACCATCATGTTGGAAACTGAAACTTAATCCTGGAACTTACTGACAGCCAATATAATTATGCATCAGTCATGCACTACACAAAAAATACATTTATTGTGATGTTGACATTTATATACATACCCACCCCCCCAACTTCCCATACATACCCACACATACCAGCTTGACTATCCTGTCTCTTTTCTCCTTCCAAATGACCACATCATTTTCCACATTGCCAAGAAAAAGTGCAGTTGAGGATGAGAGCCAATAAAAAGTCAGAGGAGGAGGAGAAACGGGTGGTACCTAACTTTACACCCCAGCTTTTGCTGACTTGTGGTTTTGGGCCATTGATCGATTGTAAAACAAACAAACAAACAAACAAACAAGCAGACTATTTTTTAATTTTTTCTAATCCATGGACTGGGACAATCACTGGGGCACATAGTTTCATGGGGTAGGGGGTGGGGGGATGCATGTGCCCCTGTGTGCCCTGATGTAGCATCTCCCCTGACCCTATTTCATTTGATACAGAGACAAGGTTTCTTTGAGAACTAATCCTTCTTTTATGCTTAAAGTGGTATCCAAGTTTACTTTAAGCCATACTATCCATCTCGTAGTTTTCTTTCTTGAACCTAAAAATGATATAAAAAGGATACTCCATATCTTGGATGCTCATGGTCAACTCAGGTACTAACTTTCAGATCTTCAGATCAATTATTCATTTCTTGTGAAGGTAACGAGAAGAAGAGGAGACAAACTCTGTAAAAACAGACTGTTTCCTAATGGTTGTCTATGGCTTTTACCTTTTGTTATACTCACCACAACAAAACTATTCCAGGCAAGGTTAGTGGCCACTCTACCAGGGCCTTGGCTTCATCAATGGCTTTAAAAGCTTGATTCCTTGTTTAGGTCTACATTAGGTTTTACTAGGACAATTCTCCAGGGGCTCCTGGACTCTTCTCCTTCCACCTCCCAAATGTAGTAAGCTAAAGCAATCTACCCATATGGCTAAGGCTACTACAGCAATGATCAATATGGTGAACATAGAACTGTTTTGTAAGCAAACTTATTGTAGTATTAGATGTTTAAATGATCACTGCGCAGTAGCTGCTCCATCCCTCCATCCCCCTTGTTTTTTGGTGTGTTGTTTATGCCAGGGTGTGGACACATTTATTTGTTATTCCTAGCATTCTTCTTAGCATTCTTCTTAGAGACCAGATGGCTTAATGGTTAAGGTCTTCGCCTCCCATGCACAAGGTACAAGGTTTGATCCTGACCTCCAACCAATGCCTGTTTGGAGTTTGGATGTTCTACTTGCGTCTCCGTGGGGTTTCTCCCATGTCTGAAAAACATGCTGAGTGTTTCCATTTCAGACTCACCAATGAATGGAGCTGTGGGCAGCAGCACAGACTCTATATGGTGCCCTAAAGGGGGAAGATTTGTACAGACCAACCGCTTTGGGCATCTACTGTGGTGCACAGTATCGTCAAGATAGGAGAACATGGATCACAGACTGTGCGTCATGGCAGGGCTAGCCACTTGACAGTGTAAAATATGGCTCTAGGTGATTCAGTCCTGTTGACTAATGTTGCCAAAATGGGCATGTGTAGTTACCGGTGGGTGGAGAACCTACTCTGACACACACCAGGGACCCTTGCTAACAGTGGGAGGGGTATATGTGCCTCTCTTGGCCAGTGTGTACCTGCCATAAAGCCCATCTGCCTTGGGTCAATAAGCTACTGGCCAGCTAGTGCCTAGTTGCCCAGCCTGGGTTACCTGGGATAGCTCTGTTGACCAAAAGCTGGACGTAAAACCAACCAACTTACCAAACATGAACTGAGAATTGCTATGCTTAATGTAAGTTCACTGACAGGAAGCAGCTTGGCAGTGGATGACATGATGATATGGAGGAGGCTGGACATCCTATGTATCCAAGAGAAGAGATGGAAGGGCAGTGCCGCAAAGCCATTTGGTTTGGGACCCAGACTCTACTACTCAGGTGGGGGACAGGCTAGAAATAGTGGAGGAAATGTGGGGAGAGAGTGGCTTCAGAACTCATGGTAATCAGACTCCATTGCAATGATAGGGCAGTATTCATAATCTCAACCAAGTCCTCTCAGCAGGTTTGTGATATTGAGGAGAAGAGTGCATTCAGACAGCAGTTGCAGGACCTACTAGATAAAGCAGGACAGCATGAATTGGTGTTGATAATGGGTGACTTGAATGCACATATCGGGACAGACAGAACAGGATATGAGTACTACCTGGGTCCACATGGGTGGAGCAGCAGGAATAAAGAAGGAGAAGCCGTTCTAGACTTCTGTCCAGCAAATGGCTTGATAGTAGCCAACACATGGTTCAGAAAGAGAGACAGTCACAAGATCACATACAACAGTAGCTAACATGCAACTCAGGTAGACTTCCTCCTAGTAAGGAAAAGGCACTGGGGTAGAATCCATGGATGCAAAGTCATCCCCAGTGAAACAGTCAGCCCACAGCATAAACCACTATTTGCCACAATCAGCTGCAAGCAGTGGTCAGAGAAGGCTCTAAGGTCAACAGAGACCAGGCTGAAGACCTGGAAGTTGGCTGGAGTGAAAGTACAGCAGTTCAAGGAATTACTCAGGGCTCTAGCACCCCAAGAAGAGGAGGAAATAGGTGGAGTTGAAGAAGAGTGGTAGTATCTAAAAGCAACATATGTTAGGACTACAGAAAAGGTATGTGGCTGAGCCAGGTATGGAAATAAGGTACATAAGTAAAGCTGGTGGTGGGATGCACAAATCCAGGAAGTCATCAAAAGAAAGAAGGAGTACAGATAGAAGCGGGAGATAGAAAAGACTGACCAGGCTAGGAAGGACTACTGGTTGGCTAACAAAGAAGCTAAGAAAGAAGTTGCAATAGCAAAGAATAGGGCATCTGAGACACTCTACCAACTTCCAGAAAGTGACTCAGTAAGGGACACAAAGAAACTATATCAGGTTGCAAGGCAAAGACAGAAAGATAACGAAGATAGTCAGACACCCTTCATAAGGGATGCCAGCAACAACCTGCTCATCAGTCCACAGCACATCAAAGGCAGATGGAAGGAATATTTCCAGCAGCTTCTGAATGAAGAAAACCCCACAGAAGCTGTACTGCCCTAGAAAAGTTGTTTGTACACCATTGTTTCAAATATTTTTGTTAGGGAACACAAACTGGATGTCAATTGGAATTGTTGAGAGGATGATTATACCTTTGCAAGAGGTATGATTATAGAATGCTTAAAGGTATAGAATGTTTAAAGGCAGGTGGAACAGTGCTGGTTGTAAGAAGTAAACTGTATATAAATTCTAGAGATCTGGCAATATTTTTAGCAGCATGTTTCAGAAATGTAGGATGAAGTCTTAAATTTTGCTACTGAGGATTTTAGTTTGGATAGTAGAGATTTTATTTTCTTAAAGGAAACTGCAAAGAAGTGGAAGGTAGTCACATGAGATACCAGGGGGTAGAATTGCCATGGATCATGAGAAGTAAAAGGTTGAAAGTTGGTGGGAGGAATGGAGAAAGAGTTTGCAATATCCTTTATAATATAGAAAAAGTAGTTCTTGTAGTTGTTTGGGAATTTAGTAAGGTCATTTTGTTGTAGAGTTGAAGGATTGGGGGGGGGGTTATAATTTTTCTTTTAAGTTTTTTCTTTTTTTTCAGAAGTGTTAATAGTATTTAGGGAGCTGTTTGCATCTGTCTTAGGTGTTGTTCTTTAGAACTATTAATAGTATATCATAGTATATCTAGTTGAT
>NC_056747.1:676720502-676770502 GCF_019279795.1 Protopterus annectens | reverse complement strand
GGGAATTATGAACAGTTCCAAATACTATTCACTTTTTGTCCCAGAACCTTCAGGCATCTGCTAGAAAGCTGAAGATGAACAGGAATTTCACCTTTCAACATGACAATGACCTCAAGCATACATCTAAATCAACAAAAGAATGGCTTCACCAGAAGAAAATTAAAGTTTTGGAATGGCCCAGCCAGAGCCCAGACCTAAATCCAATAGAAAATCTCTGGGATGACATGAAAAGGGCTGTGCACAAGAGCTGCCCTTGCAATCTGACAGATTTGGAGCACCTTTGCAAGGAAGAGTAGGCACATATTGCCAAGTCAAGATGTGCCATACTTATAGACTCCCAAGAAGACTGAATTCTGTAATTAAATCAAAAGATGCTTCAACAAAGTATTGGTTTAAGGGTGTGCACACTTATGCAACCAGCTTATTGTAAGTTTTTTTTATTTTTTATATATTCCCCTAACAGATTTGTTTGTTTTTCAATTGAATTGTACAGGTTATAGGTCATATTAATAGTGGGAAAAGTTTTTAAATAATTTATTGTGGTCTCATTTTTTATATCACAAAAACCTGGCATTTTAACAGGGGTGTGTAAACTTTTTATATCCAATGTGTGTGTGTGTGTGTGTGTGTGTGTGTGTGTGTGTGTGTGTGTAAAAAGTTAAATTATTCCAAGTGTCTTTGTTCTGGTTTAAGCTTAATTAACATGAACTGCTCTATGTTTGGCATCCTTTGCCAGAGGTCTAGAGTGTTTCTGATTGACTCCAAGCCATACAAAGCTAAGAACAAGAAATTAGGCTTATTTTAAGTTTGATCTGCACTTTTTCATCTGTTTTGCTGCATTAATGTGTGCCTTTTTGACTGAATTTACTGTTTGTGCCTGCTTATTACCTGCACTTGTTTTGCACTGAAATATTGCTTAGTTAGTATAGACTAGACCCAGACTTGCTGCATCAAGACTGTTTTTCATACACTTGATTTGAAATCCGGCCATCTTATGTTAAGAAGGGCTTCCCTACACACTTTTGGCAGAAGAGTGTGGATATGGCCTTGTCTGAGCTGGGTATTGCTAAAGGAAGGATCACTGTGTGATTTCCTGTTGGCAGACTAGTTTAAAATAGTTTAATTTTGCCTGTATAGAAGCCTTGTGTTTGCACAGTTTTTGGCTCAATTAACCAGAGCTGCTCTGCTTTGGTGTCCTTTGTAACACAAGGGAAATACTGCCAGCCCAGCTAGCTGGAATTTTGTAAATAGTTATATGTCATTTGTGAATACCAGCATGATGTTATTGCTTGTGTTACCAAATGGATTAGAACTATATGTTACGTGTATATTAAACTACTGGTACAGAAGTATGTGTTGAACAGGGTTTGTACAGTACTGAGCTTCAAGGATGTGTCCTTAGTGTACCCTACTGGAAAAGAACAGAAATGTATATAAACTATATACCTGCACAAATGTATGGTTTAATAGTAGAAACCGAAACATACAGAGTTAACTTGCAAAACTTCAAGAAAATAAGTGGAAATTAAATTATTTTATGATTGGTTATAAAAGTTAGTTTCAATGCAGCAAGGAGACAGGATGTCTAGAACTAGGATGGCTTCTGCATTGCTTTGTAAGTGTTTTATTGTTTTACGTCTTCTAGCAACTGCAAACATCTGAAGGTTATGTGTTTTTCACAAAGAGCTGTCAAATGTTTCAATGGGGGGTTTAGCTTGGGAACTTAAGTCAGGTGACAAAAATTGATGCCATCCAAGCTAACCCAGCAGTAATATTTTAATAATAATAATAATTTAAGAACTCTCTTGGAGAGAGACTGGGCATTTTGTATTTTGTCTTTGACTCTGAAACATCCACTCATCATCACTACATCTGCACTTGTCTTGCTGTGAGTAAGATTTAGGGCATAGTATCTCTTTAAGATATAGACAGAAATATAGTAAAGATTAGTTTAGATGTTTTCTGTATTTATTTAAGACTGTCCTCAGTGGCGGATTTAGGCATGGGTGCAAGGGTGTGTGCAGGCCCCTTTTTCAACTTTCTTCTTCTTCTTTTTTTTTTTTTTTTTTTTTTTTTTTTGGAAATCAGGTGCATCTTTCCCAAAGAATCATGTCACCAATGCACCAAGTACATCAGCGATATGATTGGAGGTTGCTGTCAGATGATTTTTTTTTTTAATAACATTTATAATGGTCCTCTTCCAACTGCATTTCCTCTTGTAATTTAGGCGCGTTGGTGAGAGCTGTCAGTAATCATTGTGTAAGCTGTTGTCGGAAGACAGTCTTGTTCAATTTTAAAATAAAAACAAGATGGACAACGTTTATAACTACTGCTACGAGTGATCTGCTAAGGTAATGTGCTAATTCTTTTGACTTTTGACACCTTAACAACTGATGAAAGACTACACGCTCCCATGTATTATACAAACTGTGCAGGTGTAGTAGAATAGGGGCTTGAGGTAAGATAACTGAAAGGATGTAGCCACGATCAGCCTCTTGTATAGATGAGAAATTGTTCTGACTCCTAGATTAATCCCCCTGTGCCTACTGTGACGTCAATAAAGGTGAAAGGGAGCTAAAGCAGGAAATTTTACTGGGTGTAATAATGTTATTGTTTAACCTCGTATTGCCTTCACTAAAAGCTCAGTCACATCTGTTTCTTGTAGTAAGTAGAGATACAAAAGTTCTGACATAAGTGCTGGGGGACTAGTGCTTATACTAGTCCCATCTCGCATTCAAGGATGTATTCAGGCATACTAACTGTTAAATATCGAAACGCACATTATCTCTTGGAATGAAATACCATTTTTATGGCTTTGAGTGGCAAAAGTGCAGCAACATTTGCACGTTCTTTAGCAGCAACTGAATCAGTGTTCTAAGTAACATAAGTAAGATAACCTCTCAAGTGTCCTTGGTTTTGCCTGTAAATTTTGGGTTGTACCTCATAAATTTGAGAATCTGTGACAGAATAATGAGTGAGGGTTATAGTCATTACATAATTCAAATCATTACAGTTACAAACTGTTATAAATTCCCTGTTTTGTCAGCTTTCTAAGTGAATATTAATTAGAGTTGTCACCTTTTTAAATGCACAAAGTAGAAATGTGAGATTTTGCAGGACAAACAATACCCATGGTTAGTGCAAAAGACAGAACTTCATTTTTTTGCCAAAATAAACACTTATTTTTGCAGAGCTTGATGCTTATGTTGTTTCATATAACATTTATGTGTTTCAGATACAACAGACTTGTTTTTTTGCAACTATTAAAGAAAACTTAGGACATTTTTTTGCATTAAAATCTCTGGACATTTTTTTTTTCACAGGGACAATAATACAGTGAAACAAATACACTTTTTTATTAAGAATTCTTTGGGAACTATATGACTGAACAAGCTCATAACAAAACTGTCTAAACCAATTTGGTGCCTCGTTGCTATGATGATGGTGCTCCTGTGTAGGGAAAGTCACTTAGAATAGTCCATTTAGTTTAAGGATATGTGGGGGGGGGGTTCTGTATTTAGGCTGTGTTCCCTTATGGATATTGTTATGTCCCCTCTCTGTTTATAACTTGGTTTAATCCACAAAGTCTACCTGCCTGCTTGATGGGTGCCATCTTGGAAGGAATGGAGCTGACTTAGCAAACAGATTGATCTTAAATGTACTTCTTTTGTGGACTACTCTAGGTGCGAGAATGGCACACTCACAGTTTAAAACTTTAGGGCAAGTCTGCTGTAATGGATTAGTAACTACATAATTACCATCAAAACTTCAACTTTTCTAAATGCTTTTCTTGCAGAGTATGTGTAGTGAGTTTTGTAAAATGTAGGGCATAATTTAATATAAACTGTGTCAATTGCATATTCTTGAAGAGCTTTGTGCAAAGGTGTCTATTTTATGAGGGATGCAAAATTGTTGTAACATCTAATCCCATGTGGTACATAGTTTTATACCTTGTATGCTTTTGGAATAAATACATATTGTTGTGTAAAATAATCTCCCGGATTCACTATGCCCTGCACGGTGTGCAGGAGCTCTAGCAGGCAATATGTCTGACGTGCGATCTGGCAACAGCCTGCAGGGGCGTGCACGAGTGCTCCTGCAGTAATCCTGCATGGATGAAGCCCTTGTATGCAAATTGCCCCATTTGCAGTTGAAATCCATGCAAATGAGGTGATTTTGCAATCCAGGAAGCTTGCGACTGTCCATGCAGGACTAATGCAATCAGCAGAAATGTACTCGGTTAGTAACCCAGTACATTTCTGCAAAATCAAAAACGGAACTGTGACAGCCCCAAATAAAGGCTGCATATCATTGTGGAAGCATGCCGATGGCCAAGTATAAGGTCATTGGCATTGCAAACAAATCAAAAATTAAAAAAATCAACTTTTATGTTTTTATCGCCGATCTTGAATGTTTAAGAATAGGGCAGAGGCACGCAAATGGGATTGGGGGGAAAATAATAAAATAAACCTAAAATAAGCATTCTAACTAAAATCAGTATTCTGCCATGCAAGTCAATGGTAAGCAGAACACAAGCTGGCCAGTGAGTAGTGGTTGCTAAGGGGGGAGGCTCAGTGTGAGACATGTAACTATGCATTAGCAGGCAGTCCTATGCAAATGAGGGGAAGGATAGTGAATCCCAGTTTTCCCCAGCATGTGGGTCAGGTCCCAACAGTGTAAGAGTAGGAATAGTCTGGTGCAAGCCTAGGAGTTAGGTGACATCATGGGGGGGGGGGTGGACAAATGTTTAGAACAAATGGAAGATATTAAACAGGAATTTTCTGATAGGGGCTATGATTTGGGGAGTATAAATATTATAACAGAGATTGCCTTAAAAGAGAGATTGGATACGACAGCTCCACTTTTTAGTGAAAAAAGGCAGACAATGAATAATACTAATGCTGGAAATCAAAAACTGAGATATGTTACAACTTACAACACTAGATCTAAAGAGAAAGAATTGGAATATTCTGTTATCAATGCCTGAGCTTAGAAACATTATAACTGAAAGGCCATATGTATTCAGTGTTACAACTATAGTTGTTGTGAAGATGAGACATCAAATATTGAATTTATCCATCCAGTTACTAGATTTTCTTACAAGTTTGATTGTTATGCTAACTGCAATACAACTTGCATAGTTTATTTAGCCACTTGCACTAAATGCCCCTCGTTTTATGTTGGTAAAAGTAGTAGGAAATTAAAAGACCGTATTATAGAGCATAAATCAGAAATTAGAAGAAATGTATCTACTAACGCACTGGCGAAACATATAAATAACAATGCTAATTCTCACAACTTTAAATTTAAGGTAATAAAGAACATGCAGCAAGGTATGAGAGGGATGATATTAACAACCTGCTGGAAAACATAGAGTATTCCTTGATAATAAAACTACAAGCAGATGTTTATCCATGGTTTAATAGTGCAGTAAGTTTGAAGCCCATTTTAATCAAGAAGCAGCATAAGCTGCATTAACTGAAAGTGTATTATTTGTTAATTGGAATGTTTTTCATTGGTTGGCTGTGTCATCTGATTAATTGTTTTTTACTATTTAATTGAAATGTGAAATGGTTTTATTATAGCACTGAGGAAGGGGAAACCCGAAAGCTTTTCAAATAAATTTGGTGATTTTACGTAACTGTGTTCTTTTTTATGTACTTTGGATTTTGGACTTTGGTTATTGAATGCAGTGTACCACAGTGATTCTCTTTGTGTTATCATGGGGGGTGTGCCAGGCATACTGTAAATGGATTGGAGCCCTGTGGCTCGGGTCTGCTCCTAGCTTAGCAGAGCTTAGCTAGGGAGTGTGTCTAAACCTGCATAGCATTCTTTACAAAGCCTAAGCGGGTGTGCGTGCCGCGCACCGAGATTTACAGGAAGAAAAAGAGGTGAAACCTGGAAATAGCATCAGTGTGCACATTTGAGCACTCTGTTTGCACGGCGTGCACACAGGCTTAAACAGTATGGGAAGGGAAAACAGAAGTAGGAAGGTAATCAAGGAGAACTAGCTTAGCTGGCAGGTGAAATGTATGGGAATCAATCAATTACACAGGCAGCAGACCAGCCCAGACTAGAACACTACTATAAACTAAGCAAACACCTTCCCCTCTGGTGTTTTTCTCACATTCTACACCACCTGTGTAAACAAGTGGGGAACTTTTAGCACTCACAACAGCAAAATGATAGGGGCTGCAATAGCTGTCATACAACTTGTGGAAGAGGCCGAGGGTGGTGAGGATGTGAATGCTGCCGACCAACCCACAGTGAGGAGATGGAGAACAGTGTACAGACCAAGGGTAACCTACCAGGGGCTACATGAGCTGGAGATAGTGGAGCACTATAGAGTGGACAGAGACCTCCTACAGCAAATTGTTGAGCTGTGCTGGCCACGCCTGACACACAGAACTAACAGAGGGGAACCCATCCCAGTGGATACCAAGGTAAGTGTAGGCCTAAGAATACTAGCTACAGGTACCTTCCAAAAGCCAACTGGGGATATGATGGGGATTTCACAGGCATCAGCATCCAGGGTACTCCACCAGTTCCTGGATGCCATGTCAGCACATGTCGGTGAGCACGTATATTTCCCCAACACCCATGAGGCATTGGCCAGCAATATGTGTCTCTTCTACCAAATAGCAGATTACCCTGAGGTAGTGGGTGCAATACACTGCACGCACATATGCATCAAAGCACCACCCGGTGAGTGAGGTAGGGTCTACATGAACCACAAGGGCTACACCTCTATCAACTGCCAGGTCGTGTGGGATGTCCAGGGCATAATAATGAATGTTTGTGCTGGCTGCCCTGGAAGCTATTATGATTCCCACATCTGGCATCCAATGCAAGTGTACCAGAGATTTGCCAGTGGGGACATCCCACATGGTCACCTAGTGGGGGATGCTGGATTTGCATTGGAGCTGTGGCTGATGACACCCATCAGAAATGCACACACACACCCGAACAAGAACTTCATAATGAGGCACATGCACAAACAAGAATCATAATAGAGCGTGTTTTTGGGATGCTCAAGTCACGGTTCCAGTGCCTGGACACATCTGGTTGAGCCTTGCAGTACTCACCAGCTACATGTACCCAAATTGTCCTTGTATGTGCCATGCTACACAATATGATCCTGCGGAAACAGCTGCAGCCGGAACAGCATGGGACAGGGCCACACAGCCCCCCACCAATGCCAAGGCCTGCACATGCACAGAGTGACTCGGAGGAGGAACAACCTGAGTCTGCCCCAGTAGGTAGAAGAAGGCATGCTCAGTATGCCCTGGCCTTGGCAAAGAGGCAATGCATAGCACATACACTGACATGGGAGGGACCCAGGTAATAACACCTCTTTTCGACTCTCACACACAGTAAAAGGGATGCCAAACATTACACTACCTGTGCCAAACCATGTGTAGGGAGTGTACTATGTGCATCTGACATAGGCAGCCCTGCAGCACCACCCTCAATACTGGGACACTCACAAGGAAAGTGACTCACACATGCCTGTCGGGGGGGGGGGTCACATACCCAACAACAGTCACAGCCAGCAGGACAGGTGTAGACAAAACAACAAAACCACCAGCTCGACCAACAAAAAAAATGGTTGAAGAATAGAGAACCCAGTGGAACAACTCAAGTATAATGCTCCAAACAAAATAGCGTAATCACTTTTATTAAACGCTTTCATCAAATGACTTCATCAGAAACAAAGGCTGTGCTATGGCCTCTGAATGAGCCCTATGGGTAACCACCCCCCCAGGCCTACACAGACAGACTACAGCAGGTCAGGCAGTGGGATGTCAGTTCTGATGGCTAGGAAGTCAGTAACTAATATGTAGGTAAGTAAAAGCTAAGATCTGTAGTACACTGGTATGCCTCTAGCCAGCATGATAGGTAAGACTACAGACTGAAATGGAGTACCCGACATACCAGTACAGTCCTAGCAAATGTGTACAAGTGTCAGGTGTGCTCCCACCATCCTATGCAAAAATATAGTAACAGTCAGGTGTATCCCCCAATCCTGTGTAGAAACAAAGAAATAGTCAGGTGTGCCCCCCAACCTACATAGACATATAGTAACAGTCAGATGTGCCCCCCCCAATCCTGTGTAGAAACGTAGAAATAGTCAGGTGTGCTCCCCCATCCTACATAGAAATAGAGTAACAGTTGGGTGTCTCCCCAATCCTGTGTAGAAACGTAGAAATAGTCAGGTGTGCCCCCCATTCTATGTAGAAATATAGTAACAGTCAGGTATGTCACCCCCCAATCCTGTGTAGAAACATAGAAATAGTCAGGTGTGCCCCCATCCTACATAGAAATATAGTAACAGTCAGGTGTGACCCCCCATCCTGTGCAGAAATATAGAAATAGTAAGGTGTGCCCCCCATCCTACATAGAAATATAGTAACAGTCAGGTGTGACCCCCCCCCATCCTGTGTAGAAACATAGAAATAGTAAGGTGTGCCCCCCCATCCTACGTAGACAAATAGTAACAGTCAGGTGTGCCCCCCAATCCTGTGTAGAAACATCGAAATACTTAGGTTTGCCCCCCCATCCTACGTAGATAAATAGTAACAGTCTGGTGTGCCCCTCCCAATCATGTGTAGGAATGTAGAAAGAGTCAGGTGCACCCCCCCATCCTATGCAGAAATGTAGTAACAGTCCATGTCAAATGACTGACAGAGACCCTGCAGAGACAGCATGCTACATGTAGGTGTACAACACAAAGGTCAGCAATGCAGTACAAACAACCTGGACCCGATCCACACATGCAATACATACAGCCATATACTGGGCATGCCCACACACTTAGAGTAATGAAGGCAATGTCATTCAGCAACATACTGAAAGGTCATACTGGGCATGCTTACACACTTAAACACATGAAGGCCATGTTTGCAAACACCAGTGGACCAGACATATCTGGCAACAGCAGATGTTAGTGCAGACACACCTCAGTATGCACCATACATGCTTTGCACACACAGTGGATAGGAATACAGGCATATATGTAAGGACAACACACTATGATAAGCCAAAGGTAGACATACATAGATGTGTGAAAGAGGGTGACTGTGACAAGGAGCCATCCAGGGCTCTCCCACCCAGCACACAGCCAAAGGCCCACATCCACATGAGGGTGTGATGTCACACACTGCAGAGACTAGCCACTAGTATCTGTCAGCATTACAGAGTATGTGGTGCATGTGCCAGCTGTGCAACATGACTGTTCAAGGAAGTAGTCATCTATCAGCTGTATACATGGACCAGTGGAATATGACCCAGGTTGTGCCCACATGTGGCTTGTCAACCCTGAGATGAATGGGTTATGGCACGTGCACACACACTGCCCCCCCCATAGCCCCACGATAACAAGCCTACTGAGGTTATCTACTGTGAAATACACCTTAGGTGCATTGTAACCCAGTAATCTCTGTGGAATGTTTCATAACTGCGCACTGCTGTAGTGTGATAAACTGGTTAGGTAGGAGTTCTAACCCCAGCCTTGGCAACTGTGTGTGTCTGAGTAAAGAGCAATGCTTTTTAGGGTGGTCACACGCCATACAATTGCAATGCTCTACTTTGGTAAGGCCACTGATATCATCCACCTAGAAATACATCCCTGGAAAGGTTGTATCCCAGTAATCTCCATGGCACGTTTCATAACTGTGTAGTGCTGTAGTGTGATAAATTAGTTAGGTAGGAGTTCAATTCCCAGACATGTCAGGTGTGTGTATGTGTTTGTCTGTCTGTGTAGTGAGCAATGCTTTTTAGGGTAGTCACACCCCCTACAATTTAAAGCACTACTTTGGCAAAGCTGCTGATGTCATCCACCAAGAAATACACCTCTGGGAAGGCTGTAACCCAGTAATATCTGTGGCACTTCCCATAACTGTGTACTGCTGTAGTGTGAGAAAGTAGTTAGGTAGGAGTTCAATTCCCGGACATGGCAGGTGTGTGTATGTGTTTGTCTGTCTGTGTAGAGAGCAATGCTTTTAGGGTAGTCACACTCCATACAATTTGTATGCTCTACTGTGGCAAAGCTTCTGATGTCATCCACCTAGAAATATACTTCTGGGAAGGATGTAGCCCAGTAATCTCTGTAGCACGTACTGTAACTGTGTACTGCTGTAGTGTGATAAATTAGGTAGGTAGCTGCTCTATTTCCAGACATGGCAAGTGTGTGTGTGTGATTGTGTGTCTGTCTGACCATGTCTGTGTAGAGAGCAATGCTTTTAGGGTAGTCACACTCCATACAACTTGTATGCTCTACTTTGGCAAAGCTTCTGATGTCATCCACCTAGAAATACACCTCTGGGAAGTATGTAGCCCAGTATTCTCCATAGCGTGTCCTGTAACTTCGTACTGCTGTAGTGTGATAAGTTAGATAGGTAGCTGTTCTACTCCCAGAGATGGCAAGTGTGTCTGTCTGTCTGACCCTGTCTGTGTAGAGTGCAGTGCTTTTTAGGGTGGTTACACTCACTACAATTGAAATGCTCTTCTTTGGTAAGACTGCTGATGTCATCTACCTAGAAATACATCCCTGGAAAGAATGTATCCTGCTAACCTCCATGGCGCGTCCCATAACTGTGTACTGCCATAGTGTGACAAAAATGGTTAGGTAGGAGTTCAATTCCCAGACATGGCAACTGTGTGTGTGTTTTTATGTGTCTGTCTGTCTGTGTTGAGAGCAATGCTTTTTGGAATAGTCACACTCCCTACAATTCAAATGCTCATCTTTTGCAAGGCTGCTGATGTCATCCACCTAGACATACACCTCTGAGAAGCTGTAGTCCAGTAATCTCTGTAGCGCGTCCTGTAACTGCATACCGCTGTAGTGTGATATAGACCTCTGTTAGGGGTTCTATACCCACGTGTGTTGGTTGTGTATGTTTTGTGTCTGTTCCATTGTCTGTGTGGGGAGCAATGCATTTTAGGCTAGAGACACTCAGTACATATCCAATGGCCTTTGTTGGCAGTCCTGCTGATGTCATCCAATGTGGAATACACCTTCGAGGAAAGAGTACAGCAGTAATCTCTGTGGCGCATACTATAACTAAGTAGTGCTGTAATGTACTAAACTAGGTAGGTAGGGGTTCAACTCCCAGACATGGTGTGTGTGTGTGTGTGTGTGTGTGTGTGTGTGTGTGTGTGTGTGTGTGTGTGTGTGTGTTTGTAACTCATGCCCTGTGTGGAGGTGGGTGTGAGTCTGTGACACCTGGGCCCAATGTGGGGTGGATTTTGCAAATGTCTTTTATGGTGGCCCTATATCATTATGGCCACTGTACTGGGATACCAAATGTAAAATATCCGAGAGGCTGGGGTGCAATCCCATACCCATACCCATACACATGACATCATGGCCAGGCAATCACAGTTCACAACCCCAGTATTACCCAGAGCACACTCTCAACCCATGTCACATACACACACACACTCACAGACATGCCGAGGCAACAGCCAATATGTGTGTAGTACACTGCATATCGGTGACTGATGAGTGATTGCAGTGGCCTACAGAGGGCATGGCACCCTGTCCATCTGTCCAATAGGCACATACATGCAGACAGTGCACCTTCCCCATGTTCCCCACTGGACACCTGCAACACCTGTGGTGCCATCACATGTGACCCACAAAAGACATACCATGCCTGAAAACATGCCCTGTATAGACAGATGCCACCAATGCCAGGGAATGCTGGTAGCATGCTATCAGTGTAGGTGCAGGGTTAACTTGCTGTCCATTAACAGTCCCTGCCACAGGTGGCCACGTGGCACATCTGATGATAACCTGTGTCCACAACATGGGCCTGACACCCCAGGTACAATTCCACATGTCACTGTACATGCATGTGGGAGGTGTGCACATCCCATACACCATCCATGTCATGGACTAGGGAACACATACATGGCAAGTGATGCACAGCATTGGCCACACGCAATAGGGACCCAGGTGACTGGATGGTGGATACAATACCCACCTGTGTGGGCAAATGCAGAAACCACAGGCCTGAACCACAATGCAGACCATTGTCATGTGGCCTGATGCCAAGGTATACCCATCACCTAGCTTTGTATGGCCACAGTCAACCATCACCTGTGCAGAAATGCACCCATGCATGTCAGTACCGGCACCCTGTGTGTTTGTGTTGTATTATGCATAAGATTACATTTACACTCACTACAACCCCCAGTGGGCTATTTGACGCATGATGTCTGATGTCAGCCACCTCCCCATACCCTTCACCCATACAATCTCCATATGACCCATGTGGTGCATGTGATACCTACATAGGGATGTGCTGTGGCAATCCCACTATGGATGGGTTTCCATCCTGCCCCTGCAAAGTGTGTCAATGTGTGCATGTCCCTGTGAGAGTGTGGCTGTGTTGACAGTGGCACAGGCATGTGTACGTCACCTACTGTATAGCTACCATATCCTTGTTGCAGATGTCACTCACCATCACATATATGTTCTGAGGGCTCCATAACAGATGGTGCATCCAATAACTGTACAGAACTGTGATAGCACTACATAGTCATCAGGAGTTTGATACCCTGTACTGGTAGGTGTGTGACACAAACATACTTAGGTTTTACTCTCCCACCCCTCCCTGACCTGTGTTAGCCTCTGTCTGCCTCTCCCACTCCCTCTCTGGTGGATGTTGAGACCTACACCTATTTTGCTTAGGCAGTAGCATGTGTATTTTAAATGATGCTCATGATCAGCTGATGGCCTCTGCATGAATTGCAGCCCTCCCCTAGATGACTGCATGTGGAACAGCTGTGGTAACATTCTTATAGCCAATTACATGGAAACACCCTTCAGTATCTAGGAACATCATGTTAGTGTTGGCCCTTTTCATTCACTGTGAGCAGGAACTAGATCTGTTGTTTGGCAAACAGCATCTCAGATGGATTGGGGATGTACCTCTAACAACATACACTGTGGAAACAGTGCAAAACACAGGAGGGGATGTGACTGACCTGACTACAGACTGTAAGTGCTGCTATACTGCATTTGGAGTAATGTTGGTTTAACAGTGTGTGTGTGTGTGTGTGTGTGTGTGTGTGTGTGTGTGTGTGTGTGTGTGTGTGTGTGTGTGTGTGTGTGGATATGGCTGTCCCACATGTCTCAATACCTACCATGTCAGCTCTATGTTTATGAGGAATCCCCAACTACAGGGTCATCTGCAGACTGGGCAGTATGTTGTGCCTTTGGTGTCATGTGTTACCCATGGAGCATCTATCTGTGGACTGCAGAAAGTAGTGTGAGGATTGCAGTCTGTAGATGGTGAAAGCCATGACAGTTACAGACTTCATATCCCTCATAGGACATATGTTGCAACAAACCCTGTTACAACAGTAAATGTATGAGGTTATCACAGCAACATGTCAATATTGGCCCTGTGTATGTGCTTCCAGCCCAACTCTGTCAACCTTTGCACATATGTCGTGCATGTAGAGGTGCATATGTGCTGTACACCATAAGTAGTGTCATCATATCTGATAAGAAGCCAGTGAGATATCAGACTGCTACACATGTAATGTACAGTGGGGGTTATAATTGATGACATAACCTGGACATACTGTGGTTGTTTGTACAGTACTGAGGTCTGTGTACTTATGGTGAATGTTGACAGTGTTTGTCTTGTTAGTATGTACCTTGGCCTGTGTACAGACTGTGGTAGTTGTCATCAGCCTAGGTCCCATCCTATCTGATGTTACATAGGTTCATAGGTTCATAGGTTGATACTAGGCTATCTGCCCTAGGGCATTTATAAGCCTAGCCAGGGTGTGATTGGCTTTCACCACCCTTTTAAATTAGTTGACTGTGCCTCTGTATAGTAGGTCACAGAAGGTAGCCCTTTTAAGGTTAGTTTACTGTACCTCTGTCAAGCAAGGACACAGAAGAGATCCCAGGGGTAAACTTACACTCTCCCATCCACTCATCAAGATTTCTCTTGAAGAGGGTCAGTGAGGGGCTCTGCCTAACATGGATTGGGATTTTGTTCCAGAGTGAGGGGAGCCTCTGGGATATGAATCTGTCCCTCCAGCATGTCCTATTTATTTCTCTGCTGAGGTTCAAATCCCTGGAGCGTGTAGCTCTAAGAGATTTGGATTTCCTGAGGTAAAGCATGTCCATTAATTCTGGGTTGGACATGGCTTTATACATCAGACACAGATCACCTCTGAGTAGGCGGTACGCAACTGAGTAGAGCTGGAGTTTCTTTAGCCGAGCTGCATAGGGCATCTGTTTGAGCCCCTTGATCCTTTTGGTGAGGTACTTTTGGGGTCTTTCCAGTTGCTGCAGGTGTTGGGAAAGGTACATCCCAAATGGGGCATTGTATTCAATTATGGGCCTGATAAGTGATGAGTAGAGGGGCACAATGACCTCTCTTGATCTAGATGTGAATCATTTCATGATAAGGTGGGCTATATAGAAGGTCTTTCTAACCACTTTGGCAACGTGATTGTCAAAGGAGAGATTGCTATCTACTTGGGTCCCCAAGTCCCTAATTACTTCTTCCGTACTTAATGGATTACCACCTATGTGGCAATTTGTGGGCACTTTGTTTTTCCCAAAGGGGATGACTATGCACTTTTTGGCATTTAGCTTTAGGTCATGGCTCTGGCACCAGTTATCCATCTCTGTGAGACCCTTTTGGAGGATACTTGTGCCAGCCGGAGAGTCGATTATGGCACCCAGTTTGCAGTCATCTGCGAACTTAGTCATCCATAGTCCACCCATGTTAGCCTGTACCTCTGAGAAATATATACTGAACAAGAGTGGTCCCAGGACTGAGCCTTGTGGGACACCACTTGTAACTGGTTTAGAGTCTGACATTTCACCTGCTATTCTGACCATGTGGATTCTATCCCTGAGCCAGTTTGCAACCCATCTTGTGACATAGGGGTTGATATTTAAGCTGGTGAGCTTATTTATGATGCCCGAGTGGGGTATTGTGTCGAAGGCTTTTGCGAGGCCCAGGTAGGCTTTGTGGACTACCTTCCCTTCATCTATGGCTTTGGTAACTGTTTCAAAGAAGTCGACCAGGTTCAAGAGGCAAGATCTGCCCTTAACAAAGCTGAATTGAGTAGGATCCAGTGTCTGGAGGTTCCCAATGTCTTTGTTTATGATTTCCATGATGATATGCTCCATAGCTTTGCAGACTAGGCTAGTCAGGCTTATAGGGTGATAGTTTCCGGGATCTGTTGTGGTACCACCTTTGTGGAGTGGGACCACTGTTGCTGTACGCCATTCCTTGGGTACATATCCTGAAGTAAGGCTGAGATTGAACAGTGACTTTATATGAGGGTTTAGATCTTCTTGAAGCTCATGTAAGATGCAGCCCGGGACACCATCTGGTCCCATTGATGCTGTATTTTTTGCTTTGGAGAGGGCAGCTCTCACCTGTGCATCTGTGATCTCAGGAAGGCTACACTCTGTTGGATAGACATTTGCTCTTTTGGGGGGAAGGGGGGGAGACGTTTGCACTGAGCCTTTCTGCCAGGATATTGGCAATGTCTGTGGGTTCAGTGTATTTTTTGTCATTTTGCACTAACTCAGAGCATATCTGGGAGTTGCCTCCCAGGTTTCTGACATAACTAAAGAAGGCCTTGTGATTATCTTTAGTGTCTTGTGCAATTTTTCTTTTGAAGCTGGCCTTAGATGATTTTATGAGGGATCGCAGTTTCTTTCTAGTACTGATCAGAGACGCCTTCCATTTTTGGGATTTTGCTCTATCATGTAGTATCTTTCTCCTTCTGTTGTATAGCTTATTTATGGCCGGGGTCCACCAGACAGGTCTCCTGCCTTTGGAGGAGTGAGTCTTGGTTTTATTTGGGATAGCATGCTCCATGCATTCCTGTAGATGTCCATAGAATGCTTTTGTAAAGGATTCTGCATTTTGGGCCGTATTTTCCAATGGCCCGGGGGCTTTGAAGGATTCCACCTCAGTTTTGAGAAGTGTGAAGTTTGCTTTTCAGAAGTTCTTCACCGTGGTTTCCTTGGCTAGGGGTGGGGACAGAATATGGATGTCTAGTGAGATTAGTTTATGGTCTGATCTTACCAATGAGAGGTATATCTCTGGTGTGGAACATAGAGACCCCATGTTGGTGATGACCAGATCCAATATGTTTTCCCCTCTTGTGGGAGTGGTGACCAGTTGTTCCATAGCATTTGAGTTTATCAGTTCTAGGAACCATAGGGCGAGGGTGTTTGGGCTTGAGTAGTTTTCCCAATCATTGTTTGGGTAGTTGAAGTCACCCAATATAATGGTGTTTGGAGAGACCTTCATATTCTCCAGTGTTCTCAGGAAAGCCGAGTGAGGTTCCTGTGTTTGGGAGGGTGGTCTGTAGCAGGCTACAAACTGAAAGGCAGTTTTTCCCACTGTTAGTTGCACATGGATGGTCTCTGATGCTTCGTGCAGTGCCACTAACCTGGAGGTGTGGGTATCTTTGATAAATATGGATACTCCCCCTCCTTTTGTGGTTCAGTACGAGTTTTGGGGCCGGAAAGCATGGTATGAAGTATAACCTGTTAGTGCTGGGGTGCTCTTGGGAGCCTTGACCAGGTTTCTGTTACTGCACAGATATCGATATTCTCCATACTGAGGAGAGTCTCGAGTGCGTGCATCTTGAGGTTTAGACTTCTGGCGTTGAGCAGCATTACCCTTAGTTTTTTTTTTCTTTGTGTTGTCTATAGAGGTGGGTTTGTCTTTTGAGCCTTGCCTAAAAAAGGCACTATGGGGGTAGCAAGAGCCTTAGCCAGTATTCGAAAACCCAGGGGTGACAGGTGCAAGCCGTCCCTAGCAAAGCAACGTGGCTTGTCGAGCATGTCATCCCAGGCTGACAGACACTGGATCCCCTTTGAATGACACCAATACTTTAGCCAATTGTTAAAATTGATCATTTTGTCTTTATACTGTGGCATCATTCTTGGTGAGAGTAAGGTGTACTCAAGGTCAGGGTCATACCGGCCTGGGCTACATGATCAAAGAGCTCCTCTATGTCTTTTCATGTAGTCCAGGGAGGTACGTCTCAGGTCATTCACACCAGCATGGACAATGATGGAGTCATATTTGTACTTGCTTTGGAGTGACCTGAGTGCTTGTGTTATGTGGCAGATCCTGGCACCCGACAGGCAGCTTACAGTGACCTTCTCCTTGTTCAGCCTGGTGAGTGGGACATCAGTGTGTCTGACAATAGAGTCACCTATTACAAGTGTATTAGGTGTGTTGTTTAGCCTTAAAGGCTGTGACTGTGTGGCACACTGACTTTGTGAAATATGCGATACGTGGGTATTGTTTCGTGGTAGGGGTTGCTTGGATATCTGCTTTGGAGGTCTCTGCTGCTTAGGCAGATTTTTATTTAGAGCCTCCGAGTATGTTTTTGTGTGTTTATGTGTTTGGTTTGCTGATGCAATAGGTCTATGTGAGACTGGATTTGTGGTGTGTGTGGTTTCCTTCTCCTCCTGCTTCACTGTATGTTACCATATTGGCTTACATGTTTGTAGGGCCATACACACACATGTCCCATACCACAGTTAGCCATCACACCAAACTGTGTAGTGGCCCAGTATATGTAGGGATAGTGTGTGAGTGGCACATATAAGGATGGTGTTGAACAGATAGTAATATTATGCTAGCTTGCCATATGTGGCTGTGGCTGTGTTCTCATTGGTTGTGGTTATGCACTTTCACACAGGTGTATCTTACCCTGTGTTGTGACATGCCTGTACGGCCTGCTACATATGCAGGTACATGTGCATTCCCCCATAGGAGATGTAGGCCAGTGTTGAGCCAGTCTGCCTGTAGCTTGCACAGTGCATTGTTACATGCCTAGCAGCTTAGTGTACTTACCCAGTGAGATGTCATGTGCAGATACTTGCCAGATGCACTGCTGCCAGGCCTCCCTTAACAGTCATGTATGTCCGACAGAGCAGTGGGATGCTGTACAGATGTATGTCAATATCTAGTGGGTAGTATGTGACCATGGCACCTCTGTACCAGCGAGTATTACGTGTCAATCCAGAAAGGCGTGTGTGAATGCATAACTTATGGTGGCATATGTATACCAGTTGTTATGTGTTATACCCATCTACATGGCTGTTAACATCCATGTTGTCAGGCATGGTACACATGTTTTGCAATAAGGGGTTCTGTGTATACCTCTGGACTGTACAGAGTGTGTCACAATGTCCACACATATTCGCCATTATCTCTGCTGCAGTTGACAGGGGCTGTATGTGCAAGCAGCAGTACATAACTATGATGTCCTTAGAATGTCTGTCTGTTGCCAATGGCACACATGTGGAAAGCAGTTGTGACTCCCCACACACACCATGTCTGGGAGGACAACCCTAAGTACAGTAGCAATAGTATATAGAACTGTAATAGTACACAAATAAAGGTCTTCCAATCCTGCAAACCCGTGTGTGGTGTCTTTTCCTATGACCTCTCTGTGGGTATATGTTGCAGGCAATAATTGTCATTTGTATGGGTGGCCCATACAGTGTCCAGTTGTTCAGGTGTGAACTGTAGGCATAGTGGCTGTCCCGTATTTTGTGCACCTCCTACATCTGTATCTGACTGTACATATCTCTGCTTGCGACTGTGTAGTCACATGTATATATATATATATATATATATATATATATATATATATATATATGTATATCTGTATCTGCATATATGTGTCTGTGTACATGTATCCTGGGAATGTTGCTAGCCTCCACATTTTAAATGTCCCATGGGAGCCAGACTGTATTGCATGATATGTTACCAATACCAACCTGACATCATACAGGTAGAATGTAGTACAGTTAACATCTTGTGCCCATGTCATGTTAGGTCCTGGTTATGGGATCTGCAACACTTGGTAGTGTATTGCAGGGCAGATGTGTTTGGCTGGGGGGATGCCTATTTGTACAAGACGTATATTGTTTGGGGCCTCTCAACCCTATTAATGGTGCATGTGGACATATTTGTTTTTTTAACCTACCATTGCTATGCACAGATGTATGGCCACACATTTCCACGTCACACGATGGGTTGTCAACTGACAGAACACACACTGTAAAAGTAGCTGACTCCAATACCAGCTACAAACAAGTGACATGTGGAGTACCTGAGGGTTCAATCCTGGGACTACTCATGTGTGGTATCTACTTCTCTGAAGTACATGCAAACACTATGGGACCCTGTCTAACAAAGTTCACAGGTGACTGCAGACCGGGAGCCACTGTTGAATCCCCAAATTATGTGGGTATTCTGCTAAAGGGCATTACAGAAACAGATGCTTGGTGCCAGAGCCATGGGCTCAAGCTTAATGGCCAGAAATGTGTATTTATTCCCTGTGGGAAATACCATGTACCCATGCATTACCACATAGGTGGCAGTACACTAAACACCAAAGGTGTGATGACAGATTTAGAGACACAGGTGGACAGTGATGTCACATTCAAAAACCACATTGTCACAACAGTGAGGTGATCTTTCTATGTGGTACACCTCATCACTATTGGCATTTCCTCCAGGAAAACAGAGGTAGTTGTCCCACTGTACTCATCCCTCATTACATACATTATAGAGTCCAATGGCCCATTTGGTATGTAACTCACATGACATCTGCAACAACTGCAAAGGCTGCGGAAATACATCACTAAAATTACCACAGGCCTAATGCACATGCCCTATACTGAAGGTCTCATAAACCTCCAGCTATACACTGTGGCATATTGTATACGCAGAGACAATCTCTGCTTAACATACAAGGCCATGTCAAACCCTGGGTATTGACATCTGTAATACGTGTATGTAATGCCATGTACAATGCATGCATCTATGTGCTGTCATTACAGTATCAAGGGTGTGTGAGTGTCATGCCTGGGACACACAAGTATATGAGACCTGCTCAGCACTGTTATCCATATGAATGTGTTACGTGCAGGGGTAGTAACCCAGGGTACATGCTGTCACACTGGCATTTAGTGTAACATGGCGGTACTACTTTTGACAGTGCTGTCCCAGGCAAGGGTAGAGTGCTAAAAGTACTACTGACAACAAGCACACCTGCAGGCATAGCTGGACTCTGAGGCCTCAGTGTCGTATTCCTGATGTGTGGGCTGTGTCACCGTATATATCCCCTACTAGATAATGATCAGACATGTGGAATGCCACTGTAATGTACTGTCTGTACAGAATGTTAGTGAGGGCGTACAACATTTAGTACTGGCATACATATTGTTGTCAAACATCCATCTGACTACACATTCATCCTACTGCATAGCTACTTGCCAAGCTGATGTCTGTGAGTCCCTCTACAGATGTGTAGATGGCAGGTATCCAGCTGGGATACGTACAGACAACCTATGCTTGATTGACACTGACGTGTCTGCCCAGCTGTGTACTAACTGGCACATATAGGAGACAACAACCTGTACGGACCACCTAGCACGGGTACCTACACTACACTACCAAAAACAGAATTTATGAGCACCATTATAGCATTATGACATCTAACAATAACAATGCATTGTTTAAACACAGTTTGGCCTGAAAGGATTTTAGGTTTACTTTCTTTGTTTTTGGAAAGTGTCCCTTGGAATAGTAGGGAAGGATTATGGGAAGAGAGAACCGAATATCGGGAAACCTATTGGCAAATTTATTTACAGGCCAATGAGGCTCCTGGTTTGAATGATAACATTTCCATATTACCTCTATTAAAAATAAGAACAGTTAGGCTATAATTTTTTGTACACGGGTAATAATTTTATTCAAAATTTTATTCATATTTTATTATTTTGATTGTTTTTTGTAATATAATTTTCTTAACATGTTTTAGGAAATTGGTGTTATGTACATTGGTATTAAATTGTCATCCTTTGCATGTATAGTTGCTAGTTTCTATCAATGTTATTTTAGTAGTGCATATTGTTCCATATACTGCTACGTATATTTGTTGATTAGTGGACATTTTATTAGACTGAGACTTATAGCCTTTTATTATAGCCTCTAATTTTAGGTAGGATGTATTTTTGTGAACAAATATCATTTGATGCATTTTAAATCATTGATTGGATGGATTTTGTACAATTTGTTAACGTTATGTTCTTATTAGTTCAAACTATTTATTCAATTACTAAGTGTTAATTGATGTTTAGCTGGAATTATTTAAGAAGTGTTTATGAATGTATGGACGTGTTTCTAAAGAAGTTTCAAGGCTTAGAGACGAAAAATACGGTGATCAAGTTAAGCGTTTCAAGTGTATGTTTTTCTGATTTTATTTATTAAAGTTTTGTACTATTGTAGATCCTGGTTTCCTAACTGTCTGCTTTGGCACCTCTATAGTGCTTTTTGTTGTATTTGATTTGTTGGCACTTTTGTGCTATTGGCACGGTTCTTTCCATTGTTACTGGATGTTCTTAAAGATTGTTGTGCCATCCAACTGCTGTTTGACCCCAGTAATTCCTGATGAGGTCCTCTGAATATTCTCTAAAGACTGTTTATATCCACGTGTCTATTACTGTCACCTGTGCATGCTTCATACAATTACTGATAAAAAGCTTTATAAGTCTTAGTTTCTCACCCATGATAATCTTCCTGGTGATAGATTCCTTATGCTGTTACCATTACTGAATGGCCCAGTGCCACATACCTTTTTACAAGCTAGATGCCAGTTACTGCCATCTCAAAGAAATCTAGTTGTCCCCTCTCTGGCAGTGTTCATGTATATGGAGACAAAAGAGTTTTGAACTAGTGCCCTTATGGAATGGTTACCGCATCAATTTCTTTGATTTCATCTAGTAGATTTATCATGTTCTGTTTTGCCTTTTAACCAGAGGATTTTTCTTCCATGCTACTCCAGTTTATCTTTCTGTCTGGCCCATAATGTAACAGCCCTCATTCTCAAATGTAAACATAGACATGAATAATAAATCTGGCATGTATATGTCCGTGACACATTTATTTTACTCTCAAATCGCTTTTATAAGCTTCCGTAGTTAAAGTGAGCAAACAATCCTGTCCTGCTTGATCTCTTACACATTCAACAAACTAGGGTGGCGCAGTGGTGTGGTGCAGCAGTTTGCTACCTCACAGCAAGAGGTTCTACGGTTTGATTCTTGGCTGGGGTGCCTTCTGTGAGGAGTCTGCATGTCCTCCTGCATTTGTGTGGGTTTTCTCTGGCTGCTCCGGTTTCCTTCCACATTCCAAAAACATGCATCTGGAGCATTTCTCCCTGGGCTTCCAATGAAAATGGGTTCTGTCCCAGCTGGACTTTCCCAGTAAACAAATGTTAAATAAATAAATAAATAAAAATAAATAAAACTGATGGCACCAGACATACCCATTCCAGGGACCAAAATCTACATAAAATTATAAAAAGAACATGTTAATGGGATTGATATAAGAATTATTTACCTATAAAATAAGCTTCCACTCTATATCAAGGAAAGCAGCTTCATAACTCTCTTCATGATTAACCCCAATGTGTGGATGAGTTTATGTAAATTTAACCCTGATCTGGGAAGCAAGTAGTAGAAATTGCAGGAAACATACTGCAAATGGTCTACTGAACCAATTTCCTGGTGTCTGCCTATAAACATATGCACTTCTATAAGGATCATGTTACCTCAAAACTAAAATAACAAACTTAACAAAATTCAGGACTGCCTTTCTTTCCCACTGTTGATGTGACCTTGTAGGTGATTATATTTAGGTAAGCATGGATGTAGCCCCCTCTCCAAAAACAATTGAGTTTTCAGGACTTTGTGAATGATATTACATGACTTTTTAATTGTCTAATTTTGAAATTATTTTTGCTTCATACAGAGAAGAAGGATTGGGCATGTCTAGTTATTTAATTATGCATATGTATAAATGTATATATGTATCTCTCCCTTTCTCTCTCTCTATATATATATATATATATATATATATATATGTATTTGTATTGCCCAGTGCAGTTGTATGTTGATTCACAAGGTGGATTTAGATACATTCTTTCACAATGGGACCATTGTGTTGATTGCATTAGGTGTTTCTCACACACTGTATTATATGTTAAGTAATCTGAGGGTCTGTGTCACATTGACCTCTTTAAAATATGATTGTATTCCGTGACTTTTAATAAACTATACTTAAATTATCTTTTGGAATAATACATTAGATATCAGTTAACTGCTGATATGTGTTACTAATCTATGCATCAATAAGCACATGAAGTTGTCAAAGGAAGGAATGTTACATATTTTTGAGCCTGCCCAAGAATAACACCTGTTTCCTTTGCAGTCGGCATAACTCCTGCTCCATGTCTTCCTCCTTTTGACCCAGATGCTTGAGTCTGTTGAACTTCATGGTATCACTGTCTCCAGTGCTGATTTCTAAGATCCCACCACCTTACCTGTGAAATTTTTACATCATCAGGTCAGTCATGAACTGCTACCATCTGCCACCAGGGCCTTAGCACAGACAGCAATCCTGTGGGTGAAGCTGCATGCTAATATGGCAGTGGATAATGGCAATTAATCATGCGTTCTCCTCCAGAAATGTTGACACCTCCCAATTTGGTTAGCTATGTGATTCTGAGAATCACTCAACTGAGTAAAATCGTAATCAAGAAGGAAAAACTGTGGTACCTCTGAATATTCCCCCTGCTTCAAGGTACAATGATCTTGAAGTTTGTATATACAGGGGCATCATTCTAAGTAAGAACTACGATTTCAATTTTCAGACTTCTGGTGTTAGGCTAACTTAGACATTCACTATATGGTCTTCAACTTTGTAGCTTTTACATCATGATCTTAGATGAACTGTGGCTAGATAAAGTGAAGGGAAACTGAGTTGGTATATATATATATATATATATATATATATATATATATATATATATATATATATTTATATATATATATATTAAGTTTGGAGTGGGGGCTTGTTCCTTGCAAAGAATTCTTACTTAAAACTACTCCATTCTATCATATGTAATGACATGTTCTAAATATCACAAGTGAGGAACTGTGATACAAGGGATGATGTTACAATCTTCCATAGTCAAAGAACTTCAGACACTTCAGTGAACGTAAGGCCTACTTCCAACATTAAACCCTCCACTGAAGACAGGAGGACATTTCTGTAATTTCCTGGCTCTTTCTTGTATCACCTTTAAAGAGAAGCTCCAGAACTGTTTGCTTTGAGTTCTCAACGACTACCTCCATCACTAAGGAACCTGTTAAACAGCTTTGTCAGGGGCTGAAGTAGGGCCCTTGTAACTGCCAGCCCCTGGGATATATCCCATCAAGATTCTGTTCCTTATCCTCCAATAATATCCCTTTCACCTTCCTCTCCTCATCTGGCAATGACAGAGCAACTCCTCCTCTAGATGTACAGATCCATGTGTAGCCATTTTTTGCAGCTGAGAGATAATATATTCAGTAATGCCTACACCCATGCACCTCCTGAGTCATGTAAACACAGCTGAGAGATAATATATTCAGTAATGCCTACACCCATGCACCTCCTGAGTCATGTAAACACAAACAAGGGAGTATACATAAAGATCAAACCCAGCCACAGACAAATGTTAAAGTATTGCAAAATGGGGGAATCTCTCAGAACAAGAAAAGGAGCAACTGCAGAATACTAACCAGAAAATAAGGGATTACCTCAATAATATGTACAAGTTTAGAAAGATTACTGTTAAGCACTGCTTTTTTGATAAAATTTTAGAGCACAAAAACTTTTAGCACAATGACTCAGGCAACAGAAAGTGAAAAGGCAGTCACCAAGCTTAGAGAGCCTATAACAAGGGAGATAACAAAAGATCCTATAGAAATATTAGAAATGTTTAGAAATTTTTATGAAAGTTTGTATAAAGCAGAGAAATATGTAAATCAAGAAAAGGTACAAATGGAAATGTTTATGCAAGAATTAAATATGCCAAAGTTAGAGGCAGATGAGGCTCAATTACTAACAGTTAGGATAGTAAGAGATGAGATAAAAATGGCTATGTATAACCAATCTACAGGAAAATCTCCAGCAATAGATGGTACTCCTGTGGACGTTTGGAAGCTAGGAGGGAAAAAACTGATAAAAGATCTGGAAGATTTTGTTTAACAGTATTTTAAGAGGAGGAAAAGTACTAGCATCCTGGAAGAAGGCGGTAATAATGGTAATACCTAAAGAGGGTAAAGGTTCATAGGTTCATAGGTTCATAGGTTGGTACTAGGCTATCAGCCCTAGGGCCTATACAAGCCTAGCCATAACAATTCCCTGGCTATTTCTTCCCACATTATTTACTTTCCTGGACCCCTGTCTAGCAGGGCAACTGACGTGATCCCTGGGGTGAATTTCCTTTCTCCCCTATCTATCCCATCCTCCCCGATCTATCGCATCCAGCTTCATACAGGCCCATATTTTATTTTTATTTATTTATTTTTCATTTGTTGACCGGGATAGTCTAACTGGATTTATATCCATTTTCAGTAGAGTCCCGGGGAAATAAGCTCCAAGAGATTACTAGACTACTAACATACAGGTACTAGTTGTTATACAGTTAAATACTACAAATTTTAAACAGTTCAGGAATCTTCGCAGTTTATACAAAAAACATGTTACAAGCATTAGATAAGATATTTTGGACTTTATGTACAAGACTTCATTAGTAACTAGAAAGTAATTGTTAAACAAATGCATACTTCAAGTTTCAACAGTTCTGTAATGCTCACAGTTTAAACAATACTTGTTGCCTGCCTTAGGTAGGATGCTTTAGAATTATATGCAGAAGAATTTAACTAGCTATTTTAAAGTATCTCTATTAGGATAAGATATGTTTTTGCCAAGGATAGGCCTTGATCTAAAAAGACACAGACAGAACAGGAATTAGGTCTTAAGAGAGGGTATTTGGGATATAGTATGAGATTAGTCTGGATTTGTACAGGGACATAACCAATGGATTTTACTAAACCATGATTATAATGACTATAATGGCTAAAAGAATGGCAGAGGTGATACCAAAATTGATAGATATGGATCAGTGTGGTTTTATGGAGGGGAGGCAAACATCTGACAATATTAACAGAACATTGATGATCCAGAGGCGAGCAGAACGTGGGAAAATACCACTGTTATTGGTGGGTCTTGATGCAGACAAAGTATTTGACAGAGGAGACTGGAACTTCATGAGCAGGACAATGGAAGCATTTGCTTTCCCTGAAACAATTATAAGGTTGATTAGGAGTTTATACAAGGGATCGGAGGTGAAAATTAAAGTGGGTGGGGTCCTCTCTGATAACTTCTACTTGAGTAGAGGAACTAGGCAGGGTTGTCTGCTTTCCCCTTTGTTGTTTTCAATATATTTAGAACCATTGGCAAAGAAAATAATGGAGTCAAAATTCAAGGATATAATTGGTATGGTAGTCAGGAAAAGTTGGCTCTGTTTGCAGCTGATATTATTTTATACATGACAAAACCAGAAAGAGGCATTACAGTGTTGTGGAACATTTTAAGACAGATTCATATCTTCTCTGGATACAAAATGAATGAAGATAAAACAAAGGCAATAGCAGTAAATTATGTACCCACACATAAACTGGTCCAACAATATCCATATTTATGGGGACATGATAAAATGAACTATTTAG
The DNA here is from genome assembly GCF_019279795.1 of Protopterus annectens. Classification (NCBI taxonomy): domain Eukaryota; kingdom Metazoa; phylum Chordata; order Ceratodontiformes; family Protopteridae; genus Protopterus; species Protopterus annectens. Next base: position 676,743,852 of record NC_056747.1, on the reverse strand, counting down.
GAGTTTGGATTAGAAATGACTCTGTTGTGGCAGCTAAGGATATGTGGGAAGAGACTAAACAGAAGATAATGCAAAAATTGAGAAACTGGGAGATTTGTTATATGGATATAGATACTAAGATATAAGTAATTAAAATGCTTTTAGTCTATTTAGTCTTATACACGCCAGGCATATTTTTATCAACCAGAGGAGAAGCTGTGGATAGCAATTAAAAAGAGTTAAAGGATTTTATCTGGGAAGGGAAGACAGCAAGGGTCAAGTGGGATAAGATGATCTTCCAACAGAACAAGGGAGACTAAGATTACCCAGTTTGAGGGGGTCTTTTAGAGCAACACAGTTAAGGCTCCTATACATAGCACAAGCAGAAAACTATAATTCAACGTGGAAAGGAATGATGAGGGTAGGGGGAAGCTCAAAAAACAAGGAGAGACTGGGATTTTGGATGCAGTCTCTTAAGGAGAACAACAAAAATCACACAGAGTATTATATTCATAAAATAGCAGGGAGTATGCTAAGAACTAAACCAGCACGAGAATGGAGAAAGGAGATTCTGCCGATAGGGATGACTGTGGTTAGGGATACAGATAATAGGCAAGAGGGGGCTGAAATTTATTGGAGAAAACTGGCAAAGAAACCAAGCTATTGGGAGCAAATAACTAGAAAGGGAAAGGTAATAGAATGGGAAGAGGTGAAGAATGTATTTGAACTGCAGGTTAGAGATTGCCTTCCCTATCAAGACTGATATCAGACTGTAGGCAAAGAGAAAGAAATGGGGTCTTAAATGAAAGACCAGCATTGGTAGAGTTTTTAATAGAATCTGGAACAGAAGCTGCTGTTAAAAAAGGAATAATTAGTAGAGCATATAAAATATTACATGTTAATTATAAAAGTCAATCAGAGGAGCTAAGAAAGGATTAAGAAGAGAGAGTGGATAAGCAAGTCACCAAGAGATAATGGGAGATATATGTAAATCTCTCAAATATGCAACAAAGTCTAGAAGATTTAGGATCTTTGCCTGTAAGTGCTTATATAGGTATTTTTATACGCCAAGTAGACGCCAAAGAATTTTTCCTCAGGTGGATAGCAAATGTTGGAGGTGTGATGGTCAAGAAAAAGGTGGCCGGGAACATATTTATGGGAGTATAATGAGCTGACCGACTTTAGGTATTCCCCATGGACCGCTCTATCGAAGATGCTGGGTGAGCGGTTTGGATTGACTGGGGAGATGATTTTTTTGAGCTATGATATAGGATTAGAATTGTCTAGACATAGTAAAGCCTTGCTGAGTCTAATTATGGTGGCTGCCAAAAAAGCAATTACTAGAAAATGGAAGTCAAAGTCTAGACCAACTTTATTAGAAGTAGTGAATATAGTAACAGAGATAATACAATTGGAATTGGGATCTTTAGAAAAGGGACGGAGCAAAACACATAGAAAAAATGGGAACTGTGGGAACAATATATGCAGAGAAGGAACAACGTTTAAGTGGCAGGATTTGAATGGAGCCATATAATGCTTAACTCGCAATAACTGGATAGATTATAAGTGATGTATAATGTTTGCAACTACAGTTGTTTCAATGGTGGCTGTGATGCATACTGTTTGCAACTAAAGTGGTGCCAATGTTTGTTTTTCATTTATATAAATGAAAGATTGCTTATGTCATACATGATAATTTACTAAAGATGTTTATTGGAAAACAAAACAGCCATAGAAACACACCTGCAGCCTCAGACACGTCATCCACCTGCTGCTAAGTCATACCTTGGCACAAGATCAAAGAGAGTTATTAACTGTAGGCTATCCCTTTGTAAATGTTTCAGAAGTATGAGTCAGGTCTTTGTCCTGTGTTTCTAATACCACAAAACAAATCAATATTGTACCACTGGTTTAGCAATTGGCCTTCTAATATTTAAGTAGCTTCTTCTGTGAAATCTAGTCTGTCACTTGGCTTCCTGCTGCTCCCAAAGAAGTCTTGAATTGCAATGGAAGTCATTGTGGATTCTAGACAATATGCAGTTAACACACTACCCATTTCTTGGTGGTGTGAGTTGAAATATTGGGTGTCGTAATAGTAGGTCATCTGGAGGATCTCAGCCACTAAATTTCTTAATTGGTACTCTGCTGTGAGTAAAGGTGGATTCACACTAACTACTTCTGTAAATCACACTGGTTTTGTGACACTTTTGTCTCCCTTGTCAGCCAGTGTCACCAATCCTATGAGGTAATATAAAGCTCTTCCTCCTCCAGTGCAAATAATACAGACGTCATTCCATAAGATATGAGGTGTGTGAGGATGTAACCAGATCAGATGTGCAGTTCTATGCAGATGGCAGTTTCATGCATAGCAAAGTTAACGCTTAGAGTCAGCTAATAAAAAAGAGGAATGAGAAGAGATGATTTATTTATTGACATTTGTTAACCAGGAAAGTCCACTGGGTCAGTGACCCATTTTCAGTGGAGGCCCGGGAAGTAAAGCTCCACAAACACTGTATAATACTAAGAAAAGAAGTGCATGAAAAATGCTAAGAAAAAAAACTATCTCCAGCAAATGACTTAGCGTGTATGTATGATTTGCTTAATACTAGAAAGAAGATCTAAAAGGTTGTGCCTCTACCAAAAGAAAGTAATATGGAGCACATTAATAATCTTTTGGGACACTGTTAACTGTTCAATAATGAGATAGAACTAAGAGGAAAGGAAAAGAGAGGCAGAGGGAGAAGAAAAAAGCAAGTTGTGTATTATTAGTTGAAAGAATGGCTTTTACTTGGCAAGGTAAGAAGAACAAGTCAAAAAATGGGGTAATTTCACTGAAAAAAAAATTTAGAAGTTAACAATTAAGAACTTAATACTGGCAGGGGAATAGAGGAAGAAGTTAGAGAGAGTTTCTAGCTGCGTGCTCCAAATATAACACCTACTGATAAATTTATGTAAAACAAAAAAATATGCATTAGATAGAAAGACACATACAAGTATTCTGGAATGAAATAGCGGGTAGAGGGTGCTTCCAGAAAGGCTGTGGTTAGCAGTGCCTGGTTGCAAGTAATGATTATCACACAGCAGAATGGATGGGGCAAGTTCAATGCTGAATGTATTAAGGTGAATCAACTTTTTGCTTATTGTGTTTACTTTTCTATTTGACATGGAGAAGTTGTTGGGTCTTTCGGCTTTTCCCAGTTAAGGGTCGCCACAGTGGAACTTCGGTTCGCTAATGATTGGCTTTAGATTTTTATGTGCCGAGTTGCCGGCCCTGATACACAGCCTTCAATGAAGCTACGCCCATTCACGCATGTCTCCCCACAGAAGACGCTTTAGCTGAGAATCAAACTGGACAACGTCTTACTGTAAGGCGACAATGTAACAAAAAGAAATAAGGAGAAATAATGAATATTCAACATGCAGAAGAGCTGTTATGAGTAAATGCAACAAAAAAATAAGTTAACGTTTTACTGTTCCAAACTAATGTTGTTTTACTGTTACAAACAACTGACACCTTTACAGCATACATAAGGTTTCACATATACAGCTGCAGGGTTGGTCAGTTATCAATGCAGAATAGAGAATAGCCAAGCACATAACAATAATACCAGCCCCTTAAAGGAGTTAGCGCACAAATTATTCAATAAGGTTATTATATAGCTTATGTGTAGCTATATAATAATATTGGTAAAATGATTGGTGTAGAAACAAGATATTAGATGAATTAGTCTAGCACCTTTGAATTCATGTATAATGCTGCCAGAATAGCACAATATTACCAACAAGTCTAGTTTAAACCAAAAGGGCAACATGGAGTAACTACACCTCCATATATGCTACTCTGACATCCAGTGTGGCAGTTAAAATCCAAGCCTATGCAACACCACAGAAACTATACATAATTACAGTCCCCAAGTTGTAAAATAGCTTGTAAAAACACTTATGACAGCAGTTGCTTATTGCTTATACTGCGATGTGTAATGGGTCACAAAACCAAGAATTCTTTAAAAGATTTACTGATAACAGAAGTTTATTGTTAGAGAATTCCAAAAGCAATTAGGGAGGTATTGGACAGTCTATAAAGACTGCAGGACTTCCAAAGCAGTGAGCTAAGCATCGGTCAACTTGGAAAGAAATGAAGACAACTTTAAAATAGTAAGTGCAGAACCATTCTTGCTGAAATTCTACAAACATTAGTAACCATGTCCAGTCTAAGATGCCAGTGCAAAACTAGAGCAGTACTGGGGGCAGGGGAGTGGATTCATATGATTTATAGGAGTTTGAAGGCTGTTATAGAGTAATGATCATGTACTAATTGTCATGCTTCACCTCCTTTCTCAAGGAGGGAGGGAGAGGCCCGTTTGACCTGGGATAAACTTGAGCGCGCCTGTCTTATTGTCAAAGCTTAGTTTAAAGAAAGATATAAAATCGCATTGTTTAATCTGCAGAGGAAGTTTATTCCAGAGATGAAGGAGGTGCTGAGTAATGAATGTATAATTTCCCCACTCTGTTCTGTTTATCTACTGATGAAGGTCCAGGTCTTAGGTTTTAATGTAAGCTGTGCTGTTTGTCTGACTGAGATATAGGAGGTTAAGGACCTTCTAATTGCATCTTAAGCAAGCTACACATCATACCCTTTAAAGTCTATAAGACACATAGTACAGGGACAGGGCTTTTAGTCTCTCATGGTAGCTATGTTTTTTAAGACCAAAGATCTTTTTTGGCTAAAAACATCTGGGGATTTTTAAGTTTGTTGAGATGTTATGTGGGATACATACTGAGAGGAGCATCATACTCTATTAATGGGTCTGATCAGTGTTGCTTATAGGGGGACAATAACATATCTGGGTCTATACAAAATACCTTTGAGTACTAATTGTGCAAAGCAAAAGAAGTTTCTAAAAACAGTCCCTCACAATGATCAAAGGGGACGGGCATGTCAATCCAAATGCCCAGATCCCTGACTACCCTTTTGTTTTCTAAGGATGTGTTATCTATATAGTATGTTGTAGGTAACATTGGTTTTCTGAAATAAATAGTACTATACTTTTTAGCATTCAGTTCAGTCCCATTTTCTGTACACCAGGTATTAACTAAGCTAAGCTGTTTTTAGCAGGTGAAGACAACTGAAGTGGATTTAAGAATTATATCCAATTTGTAGTAGTCTGCAAAATTGGATAACCAGTTGTTTTTCTTAAGGTCAAGCCCAGGTGAGTTATTGTTCATTACTTCAAATGTAGCTGAATTCTGAGACAGTATTTAATTCTTATTACGGCATGCAGAAAATCAGTGAAAGTTTTGCTTCTTTTACCTTGTGTAGTGATAAAACTCAAAGAAATTGAGATATTAATGCAGGTCACAAAGGAAGACAAGTTCTTTAAATAATGGGCCATTACCTTACTTTGTATATTCTTGTCAAAACACAAAGCAATTAGCCAATAATTCATGCAAAGTTGCATTGAAATTGAGATAAAAGTAAATTGATAATAACCACAGACATAAAATCTGTCCTTTATTAAAGAAAAATGACACATAAATCACATTGTTTCTGACTCATACAATGACTAGTTTTCAGTGTGATTATTTTTCCACATTCAGCACTGCTTGTTTGACGCATCAGTTGCTCTGTGTTGTGAAAGTGTTTTCCAGAATAAACCAGCTCACAGTCATCTACTCATGGTGCAGAGAGCATAATACTTCCTATACTAGAAATCATGTCCTATGATTACTGACAGACAGACAGACAGACAGACAGACAGACAAAGAGACTGATTTTAGATGCTAGGGCACCCTCACTCTGTAATGATTGAATCATTCACACAGTTGTTGCATGATGTGGATGGTCTGCAAGATACATGAAACAGTTTATTGCCCCTAGAAGTTTTGACAGGTCTCTTATTCTGTCTGTGCTATATCAAATTATAGCATTGTTTACAGTTCACGAAAACATGAGAAAGCAATCCTTAAAAATCTACTTGGAGCTGTCTCAGAAATACATAAAACACTTACTGGTGGCATTCCGTTCCTTATTAAAGAAATATACAGCGGAGAACAGTGCATGTGCATGCTCACATATGAACACTAGCACACACACACACACACACACACACACACACACACACACACACACACACACACACACACACACACACCAAAAAAACAAATTAGTCAGAATGATTCACCGTTTGACATGACTAGATCAAATACCAACACAGTGGCCAAAAATCTTTTATGAAGGGCCAGCTAAGATAGGAACTAATATGACAAAGTGTGTATCCGACAGCAATGTAGACATGACATATAAGTCCATAAACATAAACACGCATATACATATATGTTTTTGTTTTTTATATATATATATATATATATATATATATATATATATATATATATATATATATATGTCTATATAGACATATACATATGCAACTATAGAGGTTCCTTTATGTGAATACAGTGTGCAATGGTGAAATGCCATTTGTAATGGTAAATGTAATCAAACATGCATCCTATCGCAAATGTGTTTGACTGAATGTAATTAGATCAAACAGCCTAGTATGAGGTGTCTTGGTTGATTTAATGGCATAAAAGGTGGGTAGATGGTTATGGTGATATAACAATGGCATCCCAGGGTGACTGAGTGAAATATGTGGGACGTGGTGTGGTTAGAGATCTGTACTCAGTGGTGAAGCCACAATGAATGTGTGAAATGAAATAGAGGAATAAGTGCAAGAGTAGGATCATCATATGGGAAAGTATACCTGGCATTGACTTTCTTAAGTCTGATGTTCATTTACAAGCTGTGCCTGTGAAGGTTATGCAGTGCTTGGTTATGGCCAATGTGAAGTTATGTGCTGAGAAATCATTAGATTTCCCTAGTTTAGTGGTTGAAAGTGCTCTAACTGATGTTACTAGTGATATATCATCATCAATCCGCTCACTCTGCTCTCCACCTGCTCCCATCCCTGCCCACCCCATGTAATGTTAATCTTATACCTAACCTGACCCCTCCCACACCTTTCTTCCACCTATCCCATAACCTCGTAATTATTCCCCCAGTCATATCATACCTTCTAACTACTTTACCTCCCCACCCATTCTAAATAGGGCCATATAGTGCTCCTTCTACTAAACTCTAGCTATCCTGCTCATATTCATTCTATCACACTGCACTCAGCCAGCATCATGTCCATCAGTACTATTACTATAATCTCACTTCTCTCTCTTATACTCTCTCTTCCAACAATAATCACAATTCCCTAGACACCCAACATGCCTCCTACACCCACCTGTATGACCTCCACACATAAACTATGTTGATCACTATGTTGATTATTTTACTAATAATGATCAGGGGTGACTTCCCTTTTATGGATTTTGTTCTATCATGTAATAGCTTTCTCATCTTATTGTAAAGTTTGTTAATGGCTGGGGTCCACCAGACTGGACGTTTGCCCTTTGTGGCTTCACCACTGAGTACAGATCTCTAACCACACCACGTCCCACATATTTCACTCAGTCACCCTGGGATGCCATTGCTATATCACCATAACCATCTACCCACCTTTTATGCCATTAAATCAACCAAGACACCTCCAGGACTGCATGGATCAGGCAATCCCAAATAAAACCAAGACTCTTTCCACAAAGGGCAAACGTCCAGTCTGGTGGACCCCAGCCATTAACAAACTTTACAATAAGAGGAGAAAGCTATTACATGATAGAACAAAATCCATAAAAGGGAAGTCACCCCTGATCATTATTAGTAAAAAAATACGAGCACTCATAATATTAACTAAGGCCAATTTTGAGAGAAAAATTGCCATAGATTCAAAGGACAATCATAAGGCCTTTTTCAGCTATGTTAGGAACCTGGGTGGAAACTCCCAGATATGCTCAGAATTAGTCCAAAATGATACAAAAATCACTGAACCCACAGACATTGCCAACATACTGGCAGGCAGGTTCAGTGCAAACTTCACCCCCCCCCCAAGGGAGAGATAACTATCCCAGCGGAGTGTAGCCTCTCAGACATCTCAAATGCGCAGGTGAAAACTGCTCTCTCTAAAGCTAAAAGACACAGCATCAATGGGACCGGATGGTGTCCCCAGCTGTGTGTTACATGAGCTAAATGAGGAATTAAACCCGCACATAAGGCAGCTGTTTAATCTCAGCCTTACCACAGGATACGTGCCCAAGGAGTGGCGTACGGCAACTGTGGTCCCACTCCACAAAGGCGGTGCCTCTACGGACCCTGGTAATTACTGCCCCATAAGCTTAACAAGTCTAGTCTGCAAAGCTATGGAGAGGATCATAATGGAGCTCATAAACAAAAATATAGGGGACTTGCAGACATTGGACCCGACCCAGTTTGGCTTCGTCAAGGGCAGATCATGCCTTTTGAACTTGGTCGACTTCTTCGAAACAGTCACCAAGGCCATTGATGAGGGAAAGGCAGTCCATACAGCCTACCTTGACCTTGCAAAGGCTTTTGACACAATAACCCACTCGGGTATTGTAGAAAAACTTACCAGCTTAAATGTAAACCCATATGTCACAAGATGGGTTGCAAACTGGCTTAAGGACAGAACCCACAGGGTTAAAGTTGCTGGCGCTATGTTAGACTCCAAGCCGGTCACAAGTGGTGTCCCACAGGGCTCAGTCCTTGGCCCCCTATTGTTTGGCATCTACTTCTCAGAAGTACAGGCCAACATGGGAGGACTTTGTTGACAAAGTTTGCAGATGACTGCAAACTGGGCGCCATAGTGGAAAGTGCATCGGACACGGATATCCTTCAGAAGGGACTCATGGAAACAGATAGCTGGTGCCAGAGCCATGGCCTGAAGTTAAACACCAAAAAATGTATAGTCATACCCTTCGGGAAAAACAAGGTAACCCCAAGCTACCATATAGGTGGCAATCCACTAAGCACAGAAGAGGTTATCAGGAACCTGGGGACCCAGGTTGACAGTGGCCTTTCTTTGACACTCACGTTGCTAAAGTGGTTAGAAAGACCTTCTACATTGCCCACCTGATCATGAAGGGATTCACATCCAGATCTAGTGAGGTCATTGTTCCCCTGTACTCTTCACTTATCAGACCAATGATCGAGTACAATGCCCCATTCGGGATGTATCTCACCCGACATCTGAAGCAATTGGAGAGACCCCAAAAGTTCCTCACCAAAAGGATAAAGGGACTCCAAAATCTGTCATATGCTGCCAGATTGAAGAAACTCCAGCTCTATTCAGTCGCATACCGTCTGCTCAGAGGTGACATGTGCCTGACATACAAGGCCATGTCCAACCCGGAATTAATGGACATGCTCCACCTCAAAAAATCCAAATCCACCAAAACCACTAGAGCAAGTGACTTAAACCTTAGCACTGATATAAATAGGATGTGCTGGAGGGATAGATTTATCACTCAGAGACTCCCTATGCTGTGGAATAAAATCCCGGTCCATGTGAGGCAGAGCACCTCGCTGGCTCTGTTCAAGAGAAATCTTGACCTGTGGATGGGAGATCATAGGTTTACCCCAGGAATCATCTCTGTGTCACTGCTGGACAGAGGCACAACATACTAATGGGCACAATATTTTTTCATATAAGGGGTGGCGTAAGCCACAAAACTTTGGGCTAGGCTTATAAATGCCTTAGGGCAGATAGCCTAGTATAAACCTATGAACCTATGAACCTATGAACCACATTTATCAAGTTACTTGTACATTGACCCTAGCTTATTCACAGCTAATACCTCTGTACTATCCAAAGTCAAAATTCTACCTCTTCAAAGACACCCCCATTATCACACCACCAGCAGCAACTATACGATTCTTAGGAAAAAGCTGATAAGTATAACCCGCATAAATTGCCAAAGCATTATATCCCAGTGCGGTGATATACAACCCAATCCAGGCCCAATTCCCCCCCCCCCCCCCAGCCCCAGCAAACCTAGCAATTTTCTCATGTTATCAACCATAAATCTCCAAAGCCTTAGAAACAAGATACCTGAACTCCAGGTATGGATTTCACAAAACAATCCCGATATTATAGCAGCTACCAAAACCTGTTTGAAATCATATGTAAAAGACACAGAATTTCTCCCCCCAGGCTACTCATGCCTAAGAGTTGATGGGCCCTACAAGACTGGATGGGGAGTAGCAATACTCTTCTTTAGCAAATATATTTTGCTTCCCTCCTCAGAACCAACACCCAACTTCTCCCCAGCTGAAGTACTAATTTCTATATTAAAAGTTAATAATCATAAAAACATTTGCATAATTGCTCTATATATTGCTCCAGGAACAACATACCAATATTAGAGAACATGCTTACCTGAACATCCCAAAACATAGGTAATGAAACCATCATCCTAGGTGATGTAAACATTGATTGGCTAGACATTGCCCAAAAGAAACCCTCAAAAAACATGAACCTTTACAACTTCTCCCAACTAATTCAAGACATCACCAGACCCCAGAAAAATAGCAATTGGGGCTCCACAATAGACTGAATATTAGTGCCCAACCCTAACAATATCACCACTGCAGGCAGTCTACCTAATACCATTAATGACCACCACCCAGCATATATCCCACACAAAACTTCCCCAACCCCAGAACCAACACCAATACAAATCAACGGGAAATTTGACTAAGTTCCAACCATCCATATTTAATGAAACCTTAGCTAAAGTAAATTGGGAATTCCTCATATCCCTACCATTTAATGAGGCTGTTGGATTCTTTAACTCAATATTCCTAGACATCCTAAACAGGCAAGCAGCAACCCACCAAAAATGGATAAAACATAACCATGCAAGCTGGCTCTCAAAATCCACCAAAGAAATCATGTCCACAAGGGATAAAATCTGGACATCGTGGCAGAAAAAAAAAGATCCCTCAACTCTACTACAATACAAGCAACTCCATAACCAGGCAAAATGACTAATAACCAGAGATAAAAAAATCCCACTACCTCCACCTACAAAGTCAACATGAAGATAATCCCAAAAAAGATGGTCATCCATTAACCAGCTATTACACCCAGGCTCTCAAAGCAACTCATCCACTCTTCCAGACAAAACCCCTGCTGAACTTGCCACCCTCACAATTCCTACTTAATTGACACCATAGCTTTCCTACAGTTAGCACCACCACTACCAAGACATCTGATGACCAAATCATGCCAGAAAACAATCCTACCCTCGACTCCAACCTAAAACTCTCCCCCATACCCACCACCACAATAAAAAACTTTTACTTAAGCTAAAACCCTGTACCCTGGCTCCTGACAATTTATACCCACACTTTCTGCAGCTAGCTGCAAACTCTATAGTTTATCCCATCAGCATACTCATTAACAGATCGATTAAAGAATCCCTAGTCTCAGACATCTGGACAAAAAGCATATATTCTCCCCTTACACAAAGGCGGCACCAACACAGACACCACAAACTTTTGGCCCATAACAATTCTCTCACCCCTCTCTAAAATACTGGAAAATGCATCCATGCCCAACTCCTCAACCACCTGCTTGAAAAAGAAATTCTGTCACCCACTCGGCGTGGTTTCAGATCAGGACAAAGCACCACTACTGTCCTCTTCTCCTTCCTAGATACAGTCAACTGGGCATGGGATTCTGGCAAAATAATCACTTCTCTTTTCCTAGACCTCTCCAAAGCTTTTGATACCATTTCCCACACCATCCTCCTCTCCAAACTATCCACCCTCCACATTTCCCCACCTACCCTACAATGGTTCAATAGCTATCTCTCCAATAGGCAGCAATCTATCAAATGGCAACAGTCTTACTCTTCCTTCCTCAATACTTCAATACTTCCACAGGGGTACCCAAAGACTCCTTACTTGGTCCTTTCTTACTTAGCATCTTTATTAACAGCTTTCACTCCACTCTCCCACAATGTTCAGTAATCCAGTACGCTGACAAAGTCTACAATAATATGCACTGCAAATTCCAACCCTGAACTCCAGAAAATCGCCCAGAATGTCCTCACCTCTACTGAATCTTGGATGTTTAACAATCATCTCGTCTTAAATCCAAAAATAAAAACTACTTTTTACCCCTAAGAAAACCACTCTCCTAGATAAAAAAACTCTTCACTATACAAGCCCAAGACAATACCACTATAGAAGTTGTCCCACACACTAAACTACTAGGCATTATTATAGATAAAAACACACCAAAAGCTTGGTATGCTCTACAGGCACCAACACGTTCTTAGCCTCTCTACTAGACAAACCCTTACAACCACCTTTTTATTTCCCTCTCTCCTTAATGGTGCCCCTCTCCTTACTAGTATCCAAAATTCTGCAAAATCCAAACTTAAAATAGCCAAATTTGCCACCAAGGCCAAATTCTCATCCCACCACTGTAACTCAGTGAAATAATTAGGCTGGCTAGAACTCCCCCCAACATCTCTCATTCACCCAACTAACTACAGTGCACAAAATCATCTACAGACCCACAGACTGTCCTGCTCTCTTGGCACTACCCACCCAATACCAAACCAGCAGGCAACTACGATCTGAAAATCATCTACTTCTCAAGTTAGAAAAGCCTACCTTACCTGCTGGTCAACTCCTCTCTTCCTTCCCTGTTGCCAAACTATTGAATTCACTTCCACCTTCTATAAGAAACACAGACAGCACCACCACCTTCAAACAAATACTGAAAAATTATCTCAAGTCTTCCTGCCTATGTATCTGCTCTATAGCCTAACCTCCTCCTTCTCCTTATATTATAACTAAACTCTGTGCTTTTTGCTACTGCTGACTGATGATATTTTCTCCATAATTATTATTTTTTATCACTTATTGATACTGGTACAGTAATGCTGATTAATATATCTCTGTTTATACCTCTCTGATTGAATCCATCTGGCAACCAACAAAATTCCTGCTTTTATGTATATATTCTGTATATATTACTGTAACGACTATCTGTAACACAATATCTACTTTTGTGCCAATTAATGTATTAATGTTTAATATTTTCTGTATCTATGTTCTTGTCAGAGCTTTTCTCTCTGGGCCTCCACTGAAAATGGGCTCTTTTAGGCCCAGTGGACTTTCTCAGTAAACAAATGCTATAAATAAATAAATTAAATAAATAAATAAATAAATACATAAATAAATAAATGCCTGCAGATGGTCTTTGGTTCAGACTATAAATAGGCTATAAAAAGTATGCATGGTAGTGTTGCTTCACTAGATGAACTCTATGTGCACTGTGGTCTTCTAAGAGCAGTAGCTTTCTATAAAACAATATGTGGATGCTAGCTATGCTTGTACAGTTATCTTGATGACCATCACTCTCAATGTGGCAGATATCTCTTCTTTTGGACATAATGTATGTCTGTAAGGGATCCATTTGTCGGCAGCTCTATACATTTCATGCATTTTGAAAGGTGCTGGTTAGTTTGTCTAATTTGTTTCTATTTTTTCTGATGGGTAACAAGTCTTACTGTGCATATAATGTGATGTGGGATCTTGTCTTTGAAGCATGTGCTGATAATGGCTGCGTACTGGGAATGCAGTTCGTACTATGTGGTTTTGAACCAGTAGCTTCACGAAGTGTATGCAGAAATGTGCCTTCTGTGAAGACTACAGGCTGTTACTTTCATTTCTCTCAGAACATTGGGAGGGAAGTGCAGTGCTTCGCTAAGGCATCTTTATACACTGCTGATGCATCTTTTCAGATGTCTGTGAAAAATCTTGTTATCCTATGTATTTTAACACCACCAGAAATCCTATCTGATTACATGCACTTGTGTGATTCCTTCCCACCTGAAGCTCCATTACTTTTAAAATACTTCAAAGACTACTCCGTGTTAGGCAAGTGCCGTCCTGTGCGGACAAGGTCAGATGTCAACTCTAGACTAGCTCCACTCTTTCCACCTAATCTGTGGAGTGCTCCAGTACTGAATGATTACCAGGTGCCCATTTACAAAATGTAGTTGAAGGATAGCATCACCATTTTAGGTGTTTACTAAGAAAGCACATTATTGATTTGTGCACACTTATGTTTAGCATTTTTCATGAGCAAAATAGGTTGGAGGATGCAAGACGTTTTACCCAGTCTGGACAATGCTCTAGTCCTAAGGAGAGTGTGAAGGCTAAGATGGAGTTTGCTTTACACTATATGCTTGACACAGAGGATTCTATGCTTGTTACGGACTTCCTGCATTCCATTACAATCCGTTTGAAGCTCTTTCTTTCTTCTACTGCGATGTTTACTTTTCACTAAATGTTTACTTTTTCAGTTTCAGTTTTCCCTTGAGCACTGCTGACAGACTGCTTACGTTAATTTGCTTATACGCGTGGTTAGGATGGTATTGCTGTGTAGTTAATTACCTGAGAAGGCAATTTCCTGTTTGCACTTCTGAATTATTTTGTCACTGTGGCGGAGTTTGTTTACATTCAGGGTGCTCTGGACACCATTGATTTGATCATTTTGACCAGTTTTGTATTGTTTGAGTTATTGCAATTTGTAAAGTATGTTGTATACTTTTAGGTGAAAACTATTCATAAAAATATACTTTACCCTGGTGTTTTCTAGTGGTTGCGTTTACACTAATATCTTAATTTATACATCTTAAGTTGCTTTGATCTTGTTGGATGCATATGTTGTTTGTAGGCATTATTTCATGCAGTTTAACATGCTGACATGCCGGAAAAGAGCACTACAGATGCAATGTTTGCTCTGAGAGTGCTGATGGAGAAGTACAGAGAAAGTCAGAAGGAGTTACATTGTGTTTTTGTAGACTTAGAGAAAGCATATGACAGGGTGCCTAGAGAGGAGTTGTGTTATTGTATGAGGAAGTCAGGAGTGTCAGAGAAGTATGTAAGAGTGGTACAGGATATGTACGTGGGTAGTGTGACAGCGGTGAGGTCTGCGGTGGGAGTGACGGATGTGTTTAAGGTTGAGGTGGGATTACATCAAGGATCAGCTCTGAGCCCTTTCTTATTTGCAATGGTGATGGACAGGTTGACAGACAAGATCAGACAGGAGTCCCCATGGACTATGATGTTTGCAGATGACATTGTGATCTGTAGTGAAAGTAAGGAACAGGTGCAGGAGACCCTGGAGAGATGGAGATATGCTCTAGAGAGAAGAGGAATGAAGGTCAGCAGGACTAAGACAGAATATATGTGTGTGAAAGAGAGGGAGGATAGAGGAATGGTGAGGATGCAGGGAGTACAGGTGGCGAAGGTGGATGAGTTTAAAAACTTGGGATCAATAGTTCAAAGTAATGGTGAGTGTGGAAGAGAGGTGAAGAAGAGACTACAGGCAGGATGGATTAGGTGGTGAAGAGTGTCAGGAGTGATTTGTGACAGACGAGTACCAGTAAGAGTGAAAGGGAAGGTCTATAAGAGGGTAGTGAGACCAGCAATGTTATATGGGTTGGAGACAGTGGCATTGACAAAAAGGCAGGAGTTATAGCTGGATGTGGCAGAGTTAAAGATGTTAAGATTTGCACTGGGTTTAATGAGGGTGGACAGGATTAGGAATAAGTATATTAGAGGGTCAGCCCAGGTTGGAAGGCATGGAGACAAAGCCAGAGAGGCAAGATTACATTGGTTTGGACATGTGCTGAGGAGAGATGCTGAGTATATTGGGAAAAAGATGCTAAGGATGAAGCTACCAGGTAACAGGAAAAGAGGAAGGCCTAAGATAAGGTTTATGGATGTGGTGAAAGAGGACATGTAGGTGGTTGGTGTGACAGAGCAAGATGCAGAGGACATGAAGAAATGGAAACAGATGATCCGCTGTGGAAACCCCTAATGGGAATAACCGAAAGATGATGATGATTTCACACAGTTTGACTGGTTTTCTTTTTCTTCAACCATGCATGCTTCAATGTTTTTTTCAACAATCTGTCATATACTCATATATATATATATATATATATATATATATATATATATATATATATGTCAGTATATATATATATATATATATATATATATATACATTTAGAAATACAGTAGCATTGTTGCCTCACAGCAAGAGGTTCTCCCGTTCGATTCTCGGCTGGAGTGCGGGGAGTGCCTTCTGTGTGGAGCCTGCATGTCCTCCCAGCGGTTGGGTGGGCGTCCAAAAGACATGCATAAATGGGCGTGCCTTCGTTGAAGGTTGAATGTTGAGCTGGCACCTCGGTGTTCATCAAAATCTACTGCCAATCATTAGTGGAATGGAGTTCCGCTGTGGCGACCCCTAACCGGGAAAAGCCGAAAGACAACAACAACCTATGTGTACAGAAGAGATTTCATAGATGATAGGCTGCCTTTCTGGTTTCATGGTATAGTTATAGCTCTCACATATTGTATTTATTTGCTTTAGGAGCAACTGCTTGTCAGTATGCATGAGGCAATTGCTACATTGCCTCAGGATGCCCATGTCAATCAGGCTGGCTGGAGAAATGTTGGGAAACTGACTGTCCATAGTAGCAGGTAATTCTTAAGTACTAATTTCTGAGATGGCAAATTAGATCAGCTATTGCTCTGGGATTAACAAGAGGACATATTTGATAGAAGATCAGGAATGGAAAATCGGGCGATGCTGCTCAGTGCTCAGCTGAGCTGCCTGCAGTGCAGAAGTGAGCAGCTGCATTGCCTGTAGAACAGCAGGGAACCTGGGACAGTTTCACTGACTGGTGTTTAGGGAAAAATCATTCCTAGGTGTTTGCGTCTATACAAGGCACCACTAACCCCTGTTGTGTGCAGCTACATGCAAACATGAGGCTTATATACGGGTGAAGTCAAACAGTTTTAATCTAGTCTACCAATAGGAAATTACACAGTGATCCTTCCTCCAGCAGTCCCAAGCTCAGACGATGCTATATCCACACTGTTCTGCCATAAGGGTGCAGAGGATTCTTTCTTAATGTAAGATGGCTGGATTTGAGTTCAAGTGTATGAAAAATAAGCTAGATTCAACAATTCTAGATCTAGTCTATGCTAAGTAATACCTCAGTGCAAAACAAGTGCAGGTAATAAGCAGGCAAAAACAGTAAAAACAGCCAAAAAGGAACAAATAAATGCAATAAAACACTAAAATATAGATGAAAAAGTGCAGATCAAGCTCAAAATAAGCTTAATTTCTTATTCTTAGCTTTGGATGGCTTGGATTCAAGCAGAAATCCTTCGGACCTCTGGCAAAGGATGCCAGATGCAGAGTAGCTCCAGTTAATTGAGCCAAAATCCAAGCAAACATGGTGCTTATATACAGTCAAAATTAAACAGTTTTAAACTAGTCTGCCAATAGGAATTCACACAACAATCCTTCCTCCAGCAATCCCCAACCCAGACAAGGCAATATCCACACTCTTCTGCAATAAGAGTGCAGGGGAGCCCTTCTTAATGTAAGATGTCTGGATTTGAGTTCAAGTGTATGAAAAACAGGCTAGATTCAGCAAGTCTGGATCTAGTCTATACTAACTAAGCAATATTTCAGTGCAAAACAAGTATAGGTAATAAGCAGGTAATAAGAGGTAAACAAAGAATGCTATCTGGTTACATGACTTACTGATAATCATCAAACTGGAAAAATAATACTGAGGAAATCAAACTGGAAGCAAAAGGATTGACTTCATTACATCTCATAGCTTTAACCACTGACAAAAAGTGATTTCACAGAAAGAGCGGTGAGTAACTGAAACATTATAGGACGTGGTAGAAAGTAAAAACAGTTACAGAGTTCAACTAAGTATGGGTCATATGAGCAGAACACAATTCCCTACAAGATAGCATGACACTGTAATCCATACATGTCCTTCCTCACTGTATTGCTATAATGATGGCTATAATTGCTATAATGGCACTCTTAGCAATGCAAATGACTGGTTGGGTTGCACACTCCTTTGTTCCGAGCACAATCAAAGGACTATACCTGTATCACAACACCTTTAATGGAAATACTGCACTGCTCAGAACTCACTATATTTTTTCAAGCCATTACCCCCCAACACATACATTCAAGACAGCATAAATGTTTAGAACGGTTGCTGCTTCGTTTGTACATCTGCAAAAATGTGTAGCTCCCTGTGTTAAAATTGCCTGCTTGTGGAAAGCGAAAGGTTCTTTTTCACTTTGTTTTCTTCAGGTAAAACACTGCAAACAGGATTCTGTACTGCTGGTAGAATTTACAAAAGTCAAAATCCCTTTCTTCCCAATGTACATCTAAATTAATTTGCAATAACTATAAGAATATAGTAACAATAAAGAAATCAGAGTTCATATATTTGATTTCAGAAAGCCGCACAATTAAACAATTAACATCAGTTTTTTTAAAGGAATGATTTAATTATGTAACCAAAACATGTACATCTTGAATGAATCAAAAAGTTTCCATCATCATGCAAACCTCCTCTGAATGTTTAAAAGTCATAATGAATGATTCTGTCTTTCTGCTATAATTTGGAGGCAACCTTTTTTCACCTTTTGTCACTCATTCATCAAGCATGTCTGCATTAGTTTTAACTGCATGAACAAAAGTGCACAAAACTTCTCAAGCCAACATAAACATTTAAATAAAAAAATAGTACCTGACAGCTTTCAAACTTTTACTGTATAATAAAGTCAACACATTCCCCAGGATTCACTAATCTTCCATGCAGGACTAGCTTAGCCCTGCACGAAAGTACCCGTTTAGGAGCAGGATGGCAGCGCGCCATGCATAGTAATGAAGTCGCACTGCCTGAGCTCCTAGGCTTACATGGAACGTGTACGAGTGCAGGGGGCGTGTCTGAGAGCAGAGCTCTCAGAATATACATGCCCCTGCAATGAAGGACTGCAGAAAGGTAATAAACAATGAGCGAGACTGCCCATAGATGTACACATACCCCCAGAAACATCCCCCACATGTATAAAAGCAATAGTGAATAAAGAAAATAAAAAAAATATTTATTTTTAATGAAACGAACAAAGTTTAACCATAGGTGTGCGGGTTTGCCCATTGCTTAGTTACGGTTAATGTAGCTTAAATAGCAAAAAGAGGATAAAAAGCAAGCTATATGCTAACAAAGTAGTACAGCAATACTGTAGTGGGCAGAGTGCTCGCCTAATGAGCAGTCAATCCCGGTTCGAGTCCCACTGCAGTACATTCCATTTCCATGTCAAATCACTGTTATGATCAATATATTTAGTTGCATAACCTAATAAATAACATATATGTGTGAACTGGAGTAGTAAGCTGTGTAATGAATGATAACCCCATACATATGCCAAATTCTCCACCTCCCCAAGAACCATTACACTATTACTGTCTAAAATATAGCAGTAGTAAGGATATTTAAGCACTAGTAAGCAGGTGTAAGTCTGTTTACATGACGGTAAGCAGTGCTTACACAGAGTAAGCAATATTGAGGCTAACCATGTGTAAGCGGATGTCACCGGAAGTGAGCGCAAACCCGCCGACAACTGCTTAAAAGTGCTTCAATCACTCCATATCCAATGGGCCTTGTTCTGCCCTGCAACAGAATAAACAGCCTCTACAAGGCTCGAACCCAGGAGCCTGTACACCATAGCCAATGTGATATACCACTAAGCCACCACAGATATACATATCCTCGATGTTACCACAAACATAGCATCCAGCAATACCAGTCAACATTACAGGAAATATAGTTATACATGTAGATGTATGTGTTTGTATGTGTGTGTGTATATATATATATATATATATATATATATATATATATATATATATATAAAACTAAATAGATATATACCGCTCCCTCTGTATTACATATGTATATATACATACATATATATAAATATCCACATATAGATATATACATATGCATATATCTATACATCTATATGTCGTTAGATATATATATATATATATATATATATATATATATATATATATATATATGTGTGTGTGTATACACAGATATATATCTATAGATATGATTCAGCACATAAGAATGACATATATGACCACAAGCACTGCCACTGGAGGTGAGGGGGCTCAATCAACATGTGTTACACGTACCGATATCCCCCCCCAGCCAAACAGGTGAAACATACAAACAAACACACACAAAAAAAGTAAACAAACCACCGCTTCCCAAACTTCAGGCAGGATACTACCAGTGGGAGAAACATTGTCGACTCACTAAGTCTAATTTAGAAACAAAGACAGGAACGTCCCTTGTGGGACAACCCAAAAATTGTTGGGTATTTGGGTTCCTTCCATTACCAAAGATACACATGGTATGTTCTCGGAATACAAGGTTGGGAAAGCCTGATGATCCTTGGGTTGAGACAACGTACGTGATGGGTCCTGAGAAGTGGAGAGTGGGCAGTGTGTAGCGGTGTGGTTAGACTCGACTTGCACCCAGAGAATGGATGATTGCTGTGGAGGAGGAGCAGAGGGGGGACGATGGGTATGAAATTATGGGTCGAAGCGTGCTGGTGTTGGATGGAGTGGTTCTAATTGGACCGTCTCATGGATGTAAGCAATAGTGTGTAGTGGGCAGAGCATTCGCCTAACGAGAAGGCATTCCTGGTTCGAGTCCCACTGCAGCACAGTCTATTTTACATGACAAAGCACATTATAGCCAAAAATTTTGAGACAAAGCCCACTAAATTCCACATATGTATGAACTAGAGTACTGCAGGAAATGCACATGTGAAGTAGCAGTGTCATAATGAATAAGGCACTAGTAACCAGGTGTAAGCACAACTAAGCAGTAGTAAGCATATGTAAGCAGTAGTAAGCATGTTTATGTGCGTTTGCGCGGGGGTAAGCACTGCCTATACAGATTAAGCAATGTGGAAGCTAACTGAGTATAAGAAACTGTAACTGGAAGTTAGCAGTGCTTAGCTCCACACAAACCCGTGCAAACCCGCGTACAACTGCGTTAAAGTGCCTTAATCACTCTGTATACAACAGCCCGTGTTCTGCCCAGCAACAAAATAAACAGCCTCTGCAAGGCTCAAACCCAGAACCATGCACACCATACACAAAGTGATTTACCACTAGCCATGCCAGATATGCATAAATCTGATGTTTTCAGAAACATAACATCCAGCCCAGTCATGCAACAGTACAGAGAATGTATACCTACATCTAGATGTATGTGTGTGTGTGTAACTATATTAATATCTAAACAGATGCAACATATCTACATATGTATATATATCTATATATATATATATATATATATATATATATATGGGTCCCTATCAGATCGTCGAAATTTCAATTCACCTAACTGTCATTTCGTCGAAACTTCATTACATCGACAAGCATTTTAGTGGGGCTTCGCCACACCCCAGTGTGGGGGCTGTGCCCCTCACCCCCCCCTAACTATATATATCAACTCCAGGGTCGCACAACATTGGGGATGGGGGCAAATGCTTGTCGATGTAATGAAGTTTCGACAAAATGACAGTTAGGTGAATTGAAATTTCGACGATCTGATAGGGACCCATATATATATATATATATATATATATATATATATATATATATATATATATATAAATATTCAGAAATATATACATATATATACAAATATATGAACATATATACATGCAAATGCCGACATCTACACATATATATGTCAGCATCTGTATGTCCACATACACACAGCAAGTTACATATATGTACACAGATATATATCTCCGTAGGTATATACAGACATAGTTATAAATATATAAGCAAATATATATATACCCATATAAGTATATATGGTCAGACATCTGTAGATAGCAATGGTAGATTAACAGAAACATATATGTCCACATGCACCATTAATGGGGCTGAGAGGCCCCAAACAATATACATCTCGTACGAATTGGCATACCCCCCCCAGCCAAACACGTCTGCCCCAAAATACACTAACAAGTTTATTTTATTTTAAGTGTGTCATTTAAATAGGGATTTAAATTAGTCTTCTTTTATGTTTCACATGTTTATATCACATTCCCCTTTCCCCCACCCAGTAGGTGGGCCGACCAGTGCAGGCCCATCCAATCCAGCCTCTCCTCGACCCATATTTACTTTACCCACAGCCCCCCGCCCCCCCCCCCCGCTGCACACACGCAGCCACCATCCCTTCCCTGGTTACCGGCCTATAGCTACCACACCACAACACATTGCCCACCCTCAACTTCTCCTCCCCTTGGGACTCATCTTGTACGTTGTCCCGACCCAAGTATCCTAGGTCTGCCACACGCTGTAGTCCATGCACATAACCATGCATACCTTTGCGGCCATGCTTTTAGAGGAAAGTAGACTACCCAATTTTTGGGTTGTCCCACATGGGTCGAATGTTTCCCTGGTAATAACAATAGACATCACGTGTGACTTTGTTTACACCAATGGTCTTAGATACACAACATAAATATGTGAACTGGAGTACTACAGTAAGGCCAGATGTGAGGTGTTAGTGTAATAAAGTGTTGAAGTCCCCAGGACCCCATACAGTGTACGTACACATGAACCACAGATACCAGACACAGATATAACATAAAACAAATAATAAATCAACATCAAAAGGTAAATATAATGCTAATTAGATAGTAAGCAATGCTAAGTATTGCAGAGGTCAGCCTACGTGGTGTAAGCAATGTGTAGAACAGCTAACTCAATCTGCCCAGTGGTATGCCCCTTTACGCAATGCCAACATTAGGTAAGCAGATGTGCCCATAGCATAGCCTTATCAAAACCGTCCAATTGCGGGAAAGTGCGGAAAATCGGGCATATGTAAAACGCACAGGTGCCAATAATTCCCATAACTGGTTGCAGTTCCCTACTGTAGGCAGAATGGCTGGAGTTGGGGAAGGAAACATGGATGTAGCCACCTACTGATAGCACTCAACACATACGGACTGCCAGTGATATATCTGACACAAGACCTGTGTGGTGGGCAGACAAAACATAGTCTCACAGTTGAGAGCTATGCAGACAGACAGCAGTCTATGTTAAACTAGAATGTACATACAAACCCTGCAAAATTGGTGCTATACAATGCATGTACCAACACTGCTCACACTATGTCTGTAGTTCTGGAACCTTATACAAATATGTAGCAGCCCTGAGACTGCAAGTTGTCATCTGAGAGGTATTGCTACCTGCTGTCTGTAACACTGCTGCCCACATGCAGGAAGGATGTCCACCATACAGGAAAGGTAAAGGGACCATGCCCAACTGATGTAGGTATTTATAGTAGTGGGTTGCCATGACAGCGGTAATTGGAGGTACTACACAGCATGCCGTATGCAGGTAGCAAGTGGAGGGCAGTGACTGGTGCAGAGGCCATCATCTGATCATGTGCTTCATCTACAAAAGCCATGCTGCAATCTATTCAAAGCAGCTTATTCCAGCTACTG